>NW_012152063.1:7956089-8002199 GCF_000956105.1 Propithecus coquereli
CTTGAGCCCAGGAGTTGGAGGTTGCTGTGAGCTAAGCTGACACCACTGCACTCTAGCCCGGGCAACAGAGTAAGTATCTGTCTCCAAAAAAAAAAAAAGAAAAAAAACAAATGACCCCTCCTATTATTTACGCCTTTGTATACTCCTCTCCCACATCGATGTTGGGTTTGGCAAAGTGAAATGTTTCCACCAATGGACCTCAACAAGCATAATGCAAGGAGAGGCTTAATAAGGGCTTGCACCCAGGGCACATCCTCCTGAAATGCTCCTTAGAAGGCAGCCACCCTGCTAAAAGAGCTGAGGGGTAGACATCTGGATGAGAAGCCACATGGAGAAGACCTTGGAGGATAAGAAGAATTTTGTGAAAATTTAACTGTTTGACAAAGTTTAAAAGTTTTTTTTTTTTAATAAAAGGATTTCTCAGAGTCTTTAATATGCTAAATCTGTATTATGAATCTCTAAGAAAGGTGTTTAGAATGAAATATTTTCCCAAGTGTATTTGACCGTGGGATCCTTTGCTGTCCAAACACAACTGGCATCATTGGGAATACAATCTGGAAAGTGCTTGGTGTGACCAAATGGGTCATACACAGCAATGATACACGTCCATGGATAATGTTGTGATGGCTAACATTCTTCAAGCACCTATGTTTCTGGCACTGTGCTAAGTGCTTTATGGGAATTTTAATTTAATCTTCACAGCATAACATAATCTCCATTTCACAAAAAAGAAAGCTAACACTTAAAAGAATAACTTGCCCAAGGTAACACACTACAGTAGTAGCTGAGCTAGGGTTAGAATCCATGCAGCCCAACTCCACAGTCCCCATTCCAATCACCATCCATGTAATCATCAATCCCTACCCTTGGCACATAAACAGTTCAATGCTTATACGCTGTTTCATGAATAATTTATTCTTTTACTCTTTCCTGCTTCCTAATATTTTCATTGTAAATTGAAAACTGGGATATTTTCATTCTGAAATAAATTGGTAGGGGAAAGTAAATTATACAGGTGACTCTGTTTGGCAGCCAGGTTGGGAACTATATATAGTGTCATAGAAAGAACATGGTAGGGTACTGGAGAGAAAGTCTTCAATTCACAGCTAGACCCAGCTCTGCCACGTGTTAGCATGTGATTTTGAGGAAATTCTTGGTTCCAATATTTTTCTCAATTGGAATGACGGAAAAGAAAAGAAATGAGAAAGTATATCTCTAACAGACCACAGTGCCTACACACCGGTAACAAGGATGCTCCAAAAATGTATGGGTGTGACTGAAATTTAAATGCCAAAATTAGACCAAAATTCTTACTTGCCCATAAGTCAGAGTTTTTGTTGTTTGTTTGTTTTGCTTTGCTTTACAGCAAACACACTTTAGTTCTCTAGTTAATTTAGTTTACCTTACTTTCAGAACTCTGGCAAACTGCCTCCAAATGATGAAAAAGCAAGTGCTTTCCTTTAATGTTCAAAATTTTCTTTTTTAGCAAACTATCTCAAAACACTACTAGAGAATTGATTAAACACTATCTGATATATATTTCAATTTAAAAATAAGAAGAAATGAATGATAAAAAAGCATGTATATTTAGTTTATGGCTAAAGCAGGTAATAAAACAATGCTGAAAATATCTGTGGCAACTCAGTATGACTGGTTGATGCTGACAGGGTACAGTAACTGTTTTGCCTTAAGACTGTAACACAAGCATAATAACCTAAGATAATGCACAAGCAATTAGCTCAAATTAACATCATATTAAAAAGCATTATATTTAGTCTTCCTCTTCCATTTTCTACTTTGAAAAAGCAACCAAGTCTATTGGCAGAGGCTCTTGAGCTCCTAAGAATATAAATACCCTATAAACATTTTCTCCTTGCCAAACCAAATAAATTCAATTGAACTAAAGAATTAGCCAGCTGCTTGTCATTGGCAGTATTGGGAAAGGTGAAGGAGGAGGCAAATAGTTATTACTTTCTCCATTAAGCTATCCAAATTTCTCTCTCCCATGTCTTGCCTGGGAGAAGTGTATAAATTTTTAAGGTTTTGACACTGGGCTTGGCAAACTATTCCTTGAGAATAGGCAAAGGGTATTTGAGATTTTGCTGCATCCAAGCATAAAAGCCATCTATATTAGTTCACTAGGAATTCTGTAATAAAGTACCACAAACGGGTGGCTTGAATAAGAGAAATTTAGTTTGTCACAGTTCCCTAGGTTAGAAGCCTGAGATCAAGATGTCAGGAGGGTTATTTGCATCTGAGAGCTGTGACAAAATGATCTGTTTTAGGCCTTTCCCCTTGGCTTGTAGATGGCTGTGTTCTCCCTACAGTCTTCACATTGTCTTCCCTCTGTGTCTTATCCAAACTTCCTGTTCTTACAAGGACACCAGTCATACTGGATTAGGGCCCACCCTAATGACCTCATTTTAACTTAATTCCCTCTGAAGACCCTATTTCCAAATAAGGTTACATTCTGAGGTACTAGGGGTTAGGACTTCAACACATGAATTTTGGGCTGGGTGTGCTGGCTCACTCCTGTAATCCCAGTGCTTTGGGAGGCAAAAGGCAGGAGGATCCCTGGAGCTCAGGAGTTTGAGGCTATACTGCACTCCAGCCTGGGAGACAGAGTGAGACCCTGTCTCTAAAAATAAAAAAGTATGTATTTTGGCATGGGTACAATTCAGCCCATTATACCACCAAAGCTGCAATAAACTATTATACAATACAGAAATTACTCTGGCTCTCCCTTTCTTGTATTAAAGGTGCTTAAATATCATCCATTTATTCATAAGTTATTAAATGTCTACTATGTCCTACATGCCAGATTTACAAAGATGAATATAACATGGTAGCTGACTTAAGGAATGCATAGTCTCTTAGGGGAAACAAGTAAACCTAAAACATAGCAGAAGTGAGTGTCCCTTAATCCTTTTTGAAATGAATCAAGTAAATCAGAGTATAAGCAATAATATAAAATAAGAAAAATAAGAAAAAATGCTTTGAGGAAAATGAGGAGGAACGTAAAAGAAAGCCCAATGTAAGCATTCTCAATCAATCATATTGCTATCATTCACCCCTCTCTCCTCTATTTCTCCCAAACATAATATGCAGAAATACACTTTCCAAAGCACAGCTATACTTGAATTCCTTAAAGCTTTTTGCATTCTAAGTACTTTCCCTGCTGCAATGTTGGAGACAAAGGAAGAGAGAAATGTTAAGAGAACCAAATTCCAATTAACTTGTGGGTCGATGGCTTAGAGTGAGTCACTGCCCTTTAATAAGTTGGAATGAGACTCTCAACCATTAATGAATTCTGCCAGTAGAGGCTCAGATTGTTAACAGAAAATGCTGAGGTGAAGAGGAAGGTGCAATGAGCAAATGCAAGTAAACACAGATAATGGTGATAATGTGTACTATTGTGCCATAATAATAAAAGCAACGGATCTTGACTGTACAAAATTCTACTCGATTCTTCCCAATCAGAAACTCAGGGGATCTTATTAATATAGTTGTTTTTCTTGGTTCAAAAGAAGTATAGTAACCAAAGCAGAAATAAATAGTTCAGTATGACCATCTTGATTCATATTAACTGGGTTAACAATTGTTTTAGCAGAGGCTGAATTATAAAATTATTTTTAAAATAAAATTTTCAATAATATTAAGTCTTTTTTTTTTTTTTTTTTTTGAGACAGAGTCTTGCTCTTTCGCCCGGGCTAGAGTGCCATGGCATCAGCCTAACTCACAGCAACCTCAAACTCCTGGGCTTAAGTGATCCTCTGCCTCAGCCTCCCGAGTAGCTGGGACTACAGGCATGTGCCACCACGCCCGGCTAATCTTTTTTCTATATATATTTTTTAATTGTCCAGCTAATTTCTTTCTATTTGTAGTAGAGACGCTCTTGCTCAGGCTGGTCTCGAACTCCTGAGTTCAAACGATCCACCCACCTCGGCCTCCCAGAGTGCTAGAATTACAGGTGTGAGCCACTGCGTCTGGCCAATAATATTAAGTCTTATACTATTATAACAAAATGTAACCTAAATGTTGCTTTGTAGCTGAATATGGGACTAAAATTAGCACAGCAAAAATTTCTATCTTGGTTCCTCCCAAAGTACTTGAAAGTCCTGTAAGAATGTTTAATCCCTAAAGTATTTTAAGCATTTCTTTTTCAATTATGCATTGTTTCTGAAGAAAAGATTTATTACAGAAAACCAAACATCTGCTTGGACCCCTTCACCAATTAACTAAATCCTGATTGCTGGAATCCAAATTCAGTTAATTACAGTGTATTACAATAAACTCTTTGGAGCTTTATAACATGGTGACATGAGCATCTGCTCTGACTACATCTTGTGACAAGCTCAATATGATTACCATGAAGAGGCTGACCTTTCTGAGGTGCTACCTAAAATTGTGTAACATATCTGAAGTTCTCATAGTGAAAATAACAAGCTTTAGTCTTCTTTTTCTTTTCTTTTTTTTTTTTTTTTAAGCCCATCTGGATGTTGAAAAGTCTTAGTTTTCTTGACTTGTTCTTTTTTGGTCTGTCCTTCCTTTCCCCTCAATCTACCATTATCATAGTCTTAAAAAAAAGATCTTATCTCTATATAATAGCAATTGTTAAAAATTAGATATTAGAAGTATGGTAGGGAAGCTTATTAAAAGGATTCTGTTTATTAAAACATTTTAAATAAAAATATAATTAACACAAATTACAGCAAGCATAATATTAATAAAAATTTCTCTTCTACTTCTTCTACAAGAAGAGGAATCACACCTTATATTCCTCTTACAAACCCCCACAGTGTTTTAACACACACCTATAAATAGAGGAAACTACATGGCACAATGAAAAGAATGCTGACTTTAGAGTCCAAAAAACTCATGCCACTTTTCAGCAAGTTACTTTAAACTTTCTAAGTCTCAGTTTCCTAAACTGTGAAAGGCAGGTGATAACATCTATCTTTCAGGGATGTTTTAGGGATTAAAAATAATACAAATAAAGCATTGGCACACAATAGGTACTCAATAAATGACATTGCAAATTATCACTAATAAAAGATTTATCATTTGGACAACTGAGAACACATTTTAGGATCTTACAGTTCTGGAAAGAGGGTGGTACCCGGAGGGAGGTTTCATCAGATTTTTTTTTTTTTTTTTTTTTTAGATTGACATCTCACCTTGTTCCCTGGGCTGGAGTACAATGGCACTATTATAGCTCACTGCAGCCTCGAACTCCTGAGCTCAAGCAATCCTCCCCTCAGCCCCCCAAGTAGCTAGAACTACAGGCATGGACCACCACACCCAGCTAACTGTTTTAATTTTTTTAAGAGACGGAGTCTCACTATGTTGCCCAGGCTGGTCTTGAACTCCTGGCCTCAAGCAATCCTCCCACCGTCTTGGTCTCCCAAAGTGCTAGGATTACAAGCATGAGCCATCATGGCCAGCTTCATCAGATTCTAGTATCTTCCAGTTACTTCCATATTTATTTATTCTTCAATGATTAACTTTCCGATTTAGTAGCCTAATCTACTGCCACTGCCTCCAATTGCTCAATTTATTCCTTAACCCCTTTTACAGTATAAATTCAGTTCTCATCAATTCTCATCATCTATTCTCTATAACCTTATAAATGACAAATCTATCAGCTCTTTCTCAAAGCTCATTCTTTTTCTCTAAACTGCAGCAAGCATCTTCCTTTCTGAAACTCTACTTCTTGAACTCACTGGCTTGAATATTCTGGAAAAAACAGAAGAGTTCAAAAAGAAAAATATAGAGTTCATAATTACTTGTCCAATCTAAGCACTTTTAAGGCTCACATTATTCTCTTACATTTCCAAGCCTATACATATCTCTATACAAGAGTAAATGTAAATCTTCCAGTAGCTGAAATCTAAAATAATTTTCATAGTACAGTTTAAGAACTCATATACAATGTCTTCATTAACTCAAGTGCAAATGACTGAACGAATTCTATGCATTTATATGCAAGACAACTAATATTCATCAACTAATCAAAAGACTCTTTGTCCAAGAAAACACACACCAAACAAATATTAGCATTACTAGTAAAAGGCTACTCTGATGCAAGGCTCAACAACAAATATTTAAACTAAAATGGAAAATCGTGTTTCCAAAACTCATTGATCTCTTATATGTGGTGCACTTAACATTCTTTACAAGGGTCAAATGGGATTCAGGAATGCAAATTGATCTTGAATACCCAACATATTAAAATGTGAATTATATTAAGTACATTATACAAATATCAATTTTAAATTCCTCCACTCTACCCCACCCTCACTCCAGGATCACCATATTTATTAAAATAGCAGAAGATATGACATCAACACAGATTAGATCAGTAATAATTATGATAGGGTTACCAAAATTTGACACTAATTATGCAAAGAGGAAAATATTTAATAAGATGCTCAAATGAAATGATTAAATTTACTCCTCAGTAATAGGAGGTGAAGAAAGAATCCTAATTAGGAAAAAACTAGGGTACTGATTAGAAAACATGGACTTATCACATCAGATAGGAATTGAGTTTAAGATCTGTATTCTACCACTAATTAGTTATTAATCTTGAACAAATATCTTAACCTCTGAATCTCAGTTTCTTTATCTGTAGAATAGAAATAATAATCCTCATAATAATAATAATAATACATAATAATAACAACCTCATAAAGTTGTATAGGGATTAAATAAAATTAATTAAGCAAAATACTCAGAAAGTACATAAGTACATATTAAGATCTTTATAAACTGCATTCAATCCAAAAAGACCTACACATTTTTACAGCTAAACGATTTCAAACCTTCCAAGGAAGAGATTAATTGCCAGAGCACATAAAAAGATGGAAAGCTCTCTCATACACCCATTCTCTTGCACTCTCTCTCTTTTTGTAAGGCTAGCACATTTAGAAACCAAAACCTAAAAAAGGTAATACAAAAGAAATACTAGAGATCAGTCTCATATAGCAAATCAAATATAGCACTACTTTAAAGAGATATGCTATTATCAAGTTGCCTTTATCCCTAAGAGAGCAATTATTTCGTGAAATCTACTAGGAAGTCTTCTAATACAATTTATCATCCAAGAAGAAAAATCATATAATCATCTGAATGTACATTAAGAGGGCATATGATTAAAGGTAATATTTATCTCAGTTCCCCCAAAAAATAAAGGAATAGAAAGTTATTTCCTTAACATGCCATAAACAAAAATTTTGAATGCACAACTGTGAAACTCTAAAGGTGTTTTCATTTAAATGAGAAGCCAAGGGTACTCACTACTCACTACTATAATTTAACATTATTCTAGACGTTCTGATCAATGTAATAAGAAAATTAAATAAGGATTAAATGTTGGCAAGAAGACAAAATTATCATTATTTACAAATGCTGTAACTATCACAAAACTCAATTAAAACTATTAGAATTAAGAGTTTCATAAGATGACCAGTCAAAAAAACCAGTATATGAAAATCACCAATCTTTCTATTAATATGTTCTATCAGGTAGATATAATCCTCTTTATAATACAGTAAAAAAAGATTCCATTCCCAGTAGGATCAGCAAGTTTTCAAAATATGAAAAATTCCACTTTAGATATGAAGAAAACTCAAAACTACATCTCTGTGGCATAAAAGATGACTTGAATAAATGATGATAACATTGTAGAGATATCACAACTATCTCTAGAAAATTAATTTAGATATTGCAATGGGGTTCTTTTAGGATCTTAATAAACTACATTTAAGATAATCCGAAAAAAGAAAGAAAACAACAGGAAAAAGAAACAAATATATGAGAAATGCTAAAAATGTTTTGAAAAAGATAATGGTAGGGAGGCACACGACTATATAGATAGCAAGATACATTAAAAAGTTACAATTGGCTGGGCATGGTGGATCATACCTGTAATCCCAGCACTCTGGGAGGCCAAGGCAGGATTGCTTGAGGCCAGGAGTTCAGGAACAGCCTGGGCAATGTATCAAGACTCCACCTCTACAAAAAATTTAAAAATTAGCTGGGTGGGTTGGCATGTACCTGTAGTTCCAGCTACCCAGGAGGCTGAGGCAGGAGGATCACTTCAGCCCAGGAATTCGAGTTTACAGTGAGCTATGATCAGGCCACTGTGCTCCAGTCTGGGTGACAGAGTGAGACCCTGTCTCTAAAAAAAAAAGTGACAATAATTGGGACAGTTTGGAATTACTGGAGCAAAAATAAACAGCCCAATGAAACAGAATAGAAAATCTAGAAAAAGTCATATATCTACAGATAGATAGATGGATAGAGTATATACACATGATTTGGCACTTAAAACCTCTGGGAAAAGATAATTGTTCAATAAATAGTATTAAAATAATTGACTCGCCACTCTACATTAAAATATTACATTGTAAGCAGATTAAAAGTGTCAGTTTTCTAAAAAACTATGAAATTAATATAAGGAAATAGAGATGAACAGTTATATAATTTGGGCATGAGAAAAGGCCTTTCTAAGCAGGCAGATAACATAAAAGAAAATTTTGATAGGTTTGACCACATTAAAAATGCTAAAAATCTGTTTAAAAAGAAAAACATATCAAACACAAAATTAGGAAGTAAATGACAAACTGGGCAATTATGTGCAATGTAACTTGATGAAGGCCTAATAGTTTTATATACAAAAAGCTCTCATAATTCAGTTTTTAAAAATCTCCAATATCATAATAGACAAAGGACATTAATAGATAATTCACAAAAGAAATACAAATAGTGAATGTCACTAATAATCAATGGGAAAAAACATGTCAAAATGTCTGTGTTTTAATTGCTAGCGCTCAATATGGAGAGGGTGCTGGCACTCTCAAGTACAACTAGTAAGGATGAATATTAATTAAATCTTTCTAGAAGGCAATCTATTAATATCTATTAAAAGAATTAAAAATATACATATCTTATGACTTTAGAATCTAACCTAAGGAAATAAAGATATGGGCAGTAATCAAATTATCAATAAGCTAACTGCTATCCACTCAAAATTACTGGAAAGAGCTTAAAATTTCAGCAACTGAAATGGTGGGCAAATAACTATGGTAATCCATAGGCCAGAATATTAGACGCACATTCAAAATGACATTACGTTGTAAAGAACAATATTTTATTGACTCAGGTAAGGATTCATAATCTATTAAGTGAAAATAAGCTAATGACAAAACAGCACACACCAAAATAAAAATTTTTTTAAAAACAGCATAGTTTCTTTGTGTTAAGAAAAAAGAAAGTAAATACCCATTAAAAAGGGCCTATAAGAATATTCATCAAAGTATTAATAAGTATCTTTAATAAATGTTACTTATCACTTATGCTTTCCTGAATTTTCTAAATTCCCTACAATTATTATGTATTACATTAGTAATTAACAGCATACAGAATATTTATAATATTGCTGTGATTATAATAACAATAGTACCCAAAATCATGCTAACATTGATATTTCTACTCTTTTAGGCTGCACCAAAATTCAGGATGCTTTCCCTGTCTAGGTCAGATCACACTTTGATTCTTTAATCACAGTGAAAGAAATTTTCGGAACCCCAGAAGACAATCAGACAAAACTTCACACTCCACCTTTATTTTTGGTTAAGAGCATTGCCAAATAATTATTCAGATATTAGCCATTTTGTTTTCATCCCCCTGGCAAAGGTAAAAGCTCCTACAGGTAGAAGCAAGCCCTGGACTTCATATAAGCAGGACTTAACATTTTACCTACATCTGAATCTTGAGCCAGAAATTTAAAAAAAAAAAAACAAAATAAAAACACCTTGTGAGGTATTACCTTTCTCAGGATAGAAAATCTGGGCCTTTGACAACTTCTAATCACAACTCTTCTCTGTCTCATCTGGGAGACAAAGGAATAATTTTCTCCTCCAATGTATTTATAAGGCATATATCCAAAGGGCAAGCAAGCAGGATTTCTTCAGAGCAAAGATACTTTAAATAGGAGATTTTCAAGTGTTAAATGTTCTTTTTCCTCAGTGCTCAGTGCAAATATGCAGCCTAACTCTGAGAGGGCCAAAAAGACTCTAGCAGAACTTGGCTCTCAATAATAAGCAATAGTCAAACTGTTAATTCCATCTGCTCCTCTTGAAAAAAACAACAAAGTGTTACATGATGGTGCCAGGGGTCCTAGGCTCCATTTAAGAGGTTTTTCTGGGGGGCATCTATTTGCACAATAGTAAGATGCTCTCTAATTTTTCTGAGTGTTTCACAGAACCAGTAAAGACACTACATGATCTTTGATGATGGTAACAAAGAAATATACTATCTTTAACATCATATTCTTTGTTAGAGATGTTGCTTCCAAAATTGTCTTCCTTTCTTACTTGTCAGAGCTCTGAATTCCATCCACATCTATCTCCTCAGGGACATAGTTTCAATAATTATCTCATCTTTCTTGAATCTCTTAGGAATCTCTTCCTACTTGTCTCTACTCTTACTTGCATTATGCATGTAAACAAACATAACATTCCTTCAAACTAAATCCTTCTGAAGTGGTTTTCAACCATGCTTGCATACTGGAATTACCTAGAGAACATAAAAAAAAAAAAAATGCAAGTAATCTGTAGCGACAGAGAGTAGATCAGTGGTTTCCTGGGGATGAGAGGGAAAGATTACAAACGAACACAAGGAAATTTTTGGAGGTGATAGACATGTTCATTATTTTGACTGTGGTGATGGTTTTATAGGTATAAACATATGTCAAATATTAAATTGTACACTTTAAATATGTGTAGTTTATTATAAGCCATTATACTTCAATAAAGCTGTTGAAATAAATACTTATGTCTGGGTTCCGCCCCACCCACCCTAAATTGGTATAGGGGTTCCTGATGGAAATCAAAAGTCCAGAAAGCTCCCTAGATGATTCTAAAAGTATACCCAAGATTGAGGACACTGTTTAATGATAGCTACAGCTATCATTATCTCCCTTCTTTACTTCAATTTTCTTAAAAAGCCTGACTTAAGTATGTCTACTTTATCACCATTCACTCTTTCTCAAGCCTCCAACAACTGGTTTCGGAACCACCACTCAGCTAAAACTGCACTTGTTAAAGTCACCTATGAACTCCTGAAAAATTTAGTGGTCACTGGGGTTCTCTCTTTTCTTGACACCTCTTTACATCATTCAAAATTTTTGACCTGTTCCTCCTCCATTTGAAAATCTCTCCATCCTTGGCATCTCTCCTGATGTTCCTCCTGCTTTTCTAACTACTACTCCTCTACTTCTTTCCAACTGTTCTTCTACCTATTTCTGCTATTTATCGGAGTCTGTTCTCTGGCTGCTATTTTTACCATGCCAAAGACTTTCCCTGAGTCATTTCAGTGTATCCAAATCAATACAGCTTCAATTCAATCCCTAATCCTCTCTCTAATCCTGATTTTCTTTATAAGTTCTACATCCACAGATCCAAACATCTATCCACATCTTCACCTGAATGTTCTACTGCTTCCTCAAATTCAAAATGTCCAAAATAGAATTTATCATCTACCTTCTGTTTATGTGTTCCTCATTTCCAATCAATGGAATCAAGCCAAATCCTCAGAGTCCTGATTCCTTCTTCTTTCTTTCCATAGGTGACCTGGCCCTATCAGTTCCTACCTCACTCTGTCAGAGTGAGAATCTAAAATACAAATCCAATGTATTGGATGGACTTCTCATCCATCACCTTCAATCCAACCACTTTTGCTAAGGATACAATGCCCTGATCTGGCCCTCTACCACCCTCACTATCCTCATCTCCACCATTTCCCTACTAATCCCTGCATTCAAGCCCTGTCAATGTCAGTGTTCGTCAACTGACAATGTTAATTGACACTGACTTGTCATTGCTAATAACTTCTCTAAACTGCCATGGTTTCTCATGCCTTGTTGTCTTCTCACTTATATCCTCCTCTTGGGAAATTATGCATTTACTTCCTGCACTTGGCAAAACTATATCATCTTTCAAAATTCTGCTGTGTGTTCCCAACTCCACCTACATCCAAGATGAGTTAACTGTCTCCTACTCTAAACTCCCTTACTACACTAGGCATATCTCTATTAGCACTTATGAATATTACATAGTATTATAATTGTTACTTTTCTGTAATGTTACTAACATTTTGTACATTAGACGGTAAATTCCTTGAGGACAAGAAAGAACTACAACATTCATTTCTGTATCCCTAGTGCCTATTCAGCCTGGAGCAGTGCAAAATAAACTTACATTTGACATAGTTTCAATTATTTCCAAAATGTCAACTGATACTCTAAAAAAGGTCTTGAATACTAAGAATTTTTTAAGATTTCTTAAGATTCATTATAAAACAAATATTAGGCAATGGGATGCTGAATAAAACAGTAGACTATAAGACATATTTAAACTCATTGTCAAAACTACAACACTCTAAATAATACAACCAAGAGCAGATTTCACAAAATAAGAATACAACAAAGAAAGGAAGTACAGCAGGAATAACAGGCTTACTAGCCAATGCTTCACTGGGTGTCCCTATCCAGGTACTGCTAATGCTGACAATTAAGAAGATTTCTAATCCCTCAATGGTAATTTCAATAAGTCAAATAAAGATAAAATGAGCCAAATCCAGAAATTCTTTTATAATTACGTGATAGTTTTTCCCTTTGACACTTGCTTAAATGAATTGATTATATGAATAGCTGACTCTGAAGTTATTAATACTATTGGCCAAGCCAATCTTAAAAATGATGTTTTTTCTTTCTTGCCTTTACTTGCACTTCAAAAATATGGTGTTTAGACTAATATACATCTTGTAAACCTTAAAATGTAATAACCTAAAGAAAAAAAAAAACTTAGAAATGGTGAAGAGGCTGTGGATGTTAGCACCAGAATGTTCTTACGAAAAATAAGCCTCCTAGGACTATCACATTGACTCAAGGTTACATTAATCTTTATGACTTTATGCCAGTAAGATAAAGCTGAAAATCTCAAACTGTAAAGTGCTACATGAACCAAAGAGATAGCTTACTTGCTCCAAAAACTACTGTGTAACCCAATGGATAAATAATTTGCAAAAGGTCAGCTGGCCCTACTGCCTGTAGTAGTCTCTGAGATAAGTATAATAGTGGCTGCCAGTGGAACAAACTCCCCCTACCTGAAGAGCGGAGCCGCTGCCAGGCATGTGATAGCGTATTTACCCGAGAACGGATTCTCTGCATGCAGTGCGATACCACTTGGGCAAAATTAAAATCTTTCAGGAATGTCTAAACTCTGAGGGTACAAAGCACACATGTGCACGCTGACGGGTGGACACCCGATTTTGCTGAAGTGTACAAACTTGGGGTCTTTTAATGCAACAATTTTCGGCTAAAACCCCGACGATTCTCGAGTATGTTAAAATCAACCTCGGGAGAGGAATAACTCATAGAAAGAAGGGGACAAGGGCTGAAGAGATCCTTGGCGTAACAAACAAGGAAGGAATCGTGGCTGCTTTCTGAACCTCTCTGCCTGCGGGGGACCAAAGGCAGAGGCGAACATTGCTTTCAAAGAGGGCGGGGGCGGGGGGGTCGACAGTGACCATTTTGGCTGCCAGTCTGGACGGATAGCGGTGGCCTCGCCGGAGTGAAGAGGGAGAGTGGGAGGGGTGGGAAAGGCCGGGGCATCAGCCGCGGCGGCGTGGGGATGGGGGCTCCCGCCCGAGGCCCACCCCGCAGAGGGGCTGCCAGTCGGGCGGAGGCGGCGGCACCCGGGTCACGCCCCGAGGCTGGACCGCTCCTCGCCAGGAAGGAGAGAGACCCGAGTCCGCGCGCACAAAGCTGCCGCCTTCCAGGCAGCGGCCGGGCTGTACCCAACTTCGCTGCGAGCAGCCCCCGGCCGCAGCCCACCCACCCGGCCCGGGCGCCCCCGTACCCAGTGCCGCCTCGCGCCCACCCGTGGCGCCTCGCGCGGGAGCCGTTACCCCCAATGAAGCCGCCGCCCCAGGGACAAAGTCCCGGTACCCTCCCTGCCGCCGCCTCGCCCCGGCTCCTCCCTGACAAAAAAGTTATCGGTCGCCGGGCGCCCTGGGGGCTCGGCGTGGGTCGCTCGGCGGACTCACCAGAGAGGCTGCCGGAGCTCCACCTGCAGAACCTCCCCTTGTGCGGCTCGCAGCGACAGCGACGGCGGCTGCTCGGCTTTCTCCTGAGTAGCAGCACCACTTGCCCCGCTTCTTGCTAGCAGAACGGGTCCCGGCGAGCCATCTTCCCCTCCTCTCACTGACTGACAACCCAGCCCGCAGAGCCGCCACTGCCGCCAACCACTCTGACGGGCACGACCAAGGACCCGTCCTCGGGCAGCCAACCACCACCGCCTCACGCCAGTTCAGCCTATCGTCGTTCCCCGGGGCGAGACCAGAACAACTTCTCCGCCAATGAGAATCTCTCGTTGTTGGACCCGAGGCGGAGTCATAAGGGGGGGAGGGAGGGCGACTTGAGTGGGCGTGTTCTGAGCAATGGGCGTGGTCGGGGATCTCGGGGGTAGATGATTGACTGTAGGGTTTGCGGAGACCGCAAGGCGATAGTGATCAGTGAAGGTCTCAGACTCTGAGCCCTTAGGGCTTATGGCCTTGTCAGAAGAAAAGAAGGCTTAACGGGTGATATGAACTGTAATCAGAAAAGAGAAATAAATTAATATTTTAATTTATTGATCAGGAGGATTTACTTCTCAGTAATTCAATTCACAAGAATTTATCAAAATCTTATCAAATCCCAGGCGGGAAAAAAAAGTATGTTGTTGCAAAATGGTAATAAAAATTCTTCTGCTTTATTACATCATTGCTTCTGGGCTTAACCTGGAAAAATTCCCCAATTTTCTTTCCATGGGCTGTTTTTATTTTTTCCATCTTCCCTCCTACTTTTCTCCCAAACACACACTCAATATTTCGTTTAAGGACTGGAACCTGAGAATATCTGACCCAGATCTTGCATATAGCCCTGCATTACTGACCTTGTAAACTCCTCCTACCACATCCCACTCAAGTCCAGTCGGGATTGATTGGTAGAAAAATGGACCTCCAACCTGGAAGGTAAGAAGTCATTCTAGCTTGAAATTGGGGAAAGGATTTCTCCAAAAGCACTAAGTGATGTTTTCAAACATGTCAAACTCATAAATAGCAATCACATAAGCAGGTATATTACTTGATATCCAAAGGTTATCAAGCAAACTATTTCGGATAATCATTAGGGCAGATTGCTAAAACAATCAGACAGGATCCCCCCTCCAAGGGCATAGCCAGATTTATAAACAAATGATAACAAACTACGGTGATAAGGGCAACAAAGCTCATTTCAAGGAGCAAGGGGAACACAGGGCAACAAATGCTTGGGTTTTGGAAAATCAGGGAACTTCACAAGGAAGGTGATGTTTGAGTTGGATCTATGAAGGTAAACAGAAATTTGCTGGAGAAGAAAGTCAAAGGACATTTCAGGAAGAAGGAATACCATGTTCAAAGTCATGGAGCTGGAAAGGGGCGTGGAGCAGTTGGGGAACATTGAGAAAGTGGATAGGGCTGAAAGATGAGGAGCAGCCAAAACTGAACCTACTGCAAAAGGTTGAGATGAGATTGTAAAAGCCTCATGAGCTATGATATTTAGACCAGTGCTGTCCAACAGAACTTCCTGCAGTGAAAGTTCTGTTCTATATTTGTGTTGTCCAAATGTAGATATCAAGCACTTGAAATATGGCATGACTGAGAAACTCGCTTTCTTTTTTTTTCTGAGACAGAGTCTCACCCTGTCACCCAGGCTGGAGTGCAGTGGTGCAATCGTAGCTCACTGCAGCCTTGAACTCCTGGGCGCAAGCAATCCTCTCACCTCAGCCTCTCGAGTAGCTGGGACTACAAGCATATGCCACACGCCTGGCTAATTTTTTCTATTTTTTGTAGAGATGGGGCCTCACTATGTTGCCCAGGCCCAATTTTTATATTTAATTTAAACTTAATAACTCCCATTTTAGACAGCTCAGGCTTAGATTTTATTCTAAAAGCAGCTAGAGACCAACAGAAGCTTTTAATCACGTGGACAATATCAGGTTTCTTTTAAAAGGTGAGAATCTTTAAAAAAAACAGGGCAAACAGTGTTCTCTTTGAAAGGAATCTTGATAGATAGACCAGGGTACTGGTGGAAGATTGACATGATCATTTAGGTCCCCTTGGCCAGAGTCTGGAGTGAGGTGGGGGGAAGGTGTTTACACAAAGGAACAGAAACAGGAAGATTCGGAGAATATGTTATACCCTGACATGTTAGAGAACACCAGCAAGTCAAAACCTGAGAAGTTGAATTCTGCCGTCAAGTCATGGGGATCAGAAGAGTGAGGGGCCAGAGAGGAAAAGAAAGCCAAAGATTCAGCTAGATCGTAAGACAGGGAAAGAAACAAGAGTGGACAAAGGAGAGCAAACACACAATTAGTTTTACTGGTCATTGGCCATGTGGACCACTAATGAGTTGGCCTGATTTAAAGAGCCAGGGTATCTGGTAACAGGAACCAGTCAGGACTCGGGTAAGACTTCAGGAGAGATAAAGGCCTAAACCACACCTGTGGAAGTGGAGATGGTAGGGAGAGGCAAATGTTATTGACTTCCTGCACTATGCAAGGCACTTGGCTTGTCAAGGATACAGATGAATGCTAGAAGTTTACGGCACAGGTAGCTAGATAACAAACAGGTGCAAAGTTAAGCAAAGATTCAAGTAATAATTGAATGCAGCAGTAGAGAGATGACACAAGGCAGTACATTACTGATTCATTGTCAAAATTCTTTTCTAGGCAATAACTGTGGTGTGCGTTCATAGTAGGGAGCAAGACCTCCAGTCAAAGGAGGTAAAAAATGAGCGGGGTTTTGACAAATGGGGAGGAATTTAAATCAGAGAAAATGTGTTAGGAGGAAACTCCCGGAATGCCTAGAAAAAAAAAAAAACAGAAAAGGGGAAGCACAAGCAATGTTCAGAGGGCATGAGAGGCAAATTGGGCCAGCCATAGCCTGGCAAACTAGGTTGCAGATAGATAATAGTGTGCCTTGAATGCAAGCACAAATGTCCAGATTCTCTCTTTTTGCCTTGTGGCTTCCTGTCTGCTCATCAGAATCACTTAGGATGCCTTTCAAAATTATCAATGTTCAAACCACACCCTACACTAAGTAAATCAAAAAATGGGAGGATTGGGGGGGAGGGGATAAAGCTGGACATGGGTTTTTTTTTTTTTTTAAGTTTCCCAAGTGGTTCTAATATATACCCAGGGTTGAGAACCAGGGGAATGACGTCATAATCATTTACTAAAACTAAATTAGAACTGTGCATAGGATAGATTGAGTGAAGAGAAACTGAAGTTTGCCTAGATATATTTATATATAATTTCCTTCCTGCTAGAAGACAGGAAGCAGTTTACTGCCTGACTTCATTTCCCATTTTACAGTAGTAAGATAACAGAGAAGGCATCTTAAGTTGCCTTCCCTCTAAGTCAGAGTAAAACCAAAGCATAAGTTTATATTTGCAATCTACTCTCCTTTCCATCACAATTCGTGCATATAAAAATAATCCCCAACAATAACCGTCTCGGTTAACTGTTACACATAACCACTTATATTTTAGTAGCAAAGTCCCAGGAAAATGCCTAAAAGAGCATTCTGTTTTAAAAGGGAAATGCTTTTAACCTACTTATGAAAGCCAGCTTATTCCAGATCTTTGCTAGTCTCTGATATCCATAGACACAATTCTACGTTAACTATTAAAATACATTTACCTTCTTGCAAATGACTTTATAAAAAGGCCAGTTGAACATTATAAAGCATAAGTATTTTCCCTATGACATTAAATTTTAAGAACTTTAAGAACAATTTAGTTGAAATATACTTCTATTAAAGTCAACTAGAAAACAACTAGGTAACGTGACTATCTTAACTAAAACAAGAAAGTTTTGTCTTGAAAAAAATGTCAAAATGTTACTTTTGTGATATGTTAAACATTAAAAGTAAAACACAAAATCAAAAAATAAATAAATAAAAGAGTATGCGTAAGAGGTCATTCAAGGGTTTGCTGAGTCAAATTCCCTTTCTAAAGGAACTGCCCCAGCCAGTGCCTCCAGCTGAGGCAGCAGCCTGAGCCATGATCTACACTGCACAACCCCCTTCATAGAACTGCATAACCCCACGGCAGCCAAGCTTAAGAGGTGACCCAAAGTCATCTTCCCAAACAGGAATGCTGGTGACTACCCATACCCACCCATTCTCTCTCGTGAATTTGAACTGGAAATGGAAAAAGAGAATCAATTAAGTGGTGGGAGCAGAAGCTAAAAACCCAGTCAGTAGAAAGAAGCCCTGAGAGGACTTCAGAGGGGCAAGTTCTCAGTAACTGGAACCATTAGATAAAGAAGAAACATATAAAGCGTGAAGTAAATGGTAACAGGGGGGCAGCATAAGTAGAGACAGAGCAGAATGAGTCACTGTAACAAAGCTGGGAGTCAGTGGAGTCCTGTTGTACAGGGGACAAGGAGGTAACCCATTTCCTGCAGCTGCACGGAATCACTGCAGTTCCCAGTGTTTGCTTCCAACATTTGTGAGGTGCAACTGCAGCTGCTCCCAGCATCCCATAAGATTCCCATCTCCATCACCTAAGGTATTCTAAGTGATAATCATTGTATCCTTCACCCCTATGTAAACCAATAAGTAGATTTCCAGAATCATGGATTAAGTGACAGAAGCTGGACCAATTGCATTTGGGAAGAGAACTCTATCCTTCAAGATCAGTTATGGGTTTTTTCAGGACTAATACCTCTCAAAAGAAGAAAACATTCTCCACATATTTAAAAAAAAAAAAAAAAAGACAGAAAGGTTAAAACTTTTTAACAGATATTTTAAGGGGAAAAAAATCTTCTTCCTTGCCTTTCGATGGCTGAGCCAACCTGGCTCATATTTATGAGCAAACCATATAGAGAGGGGTGGAAAACATAATGACTAACTGCTACCCGCAGTGATTGGAAATGAAAAATATGCACATTTATCTTTTAAGACATTTTACCAACCAATGTATTCTAAAAGAATTATTATTGGGAAAGAATTATTATGCAGCTTTTATTAATCATGTTTTTGAAAAATATTTGATAACATCAGAAAAAGACATTTCTTTCATGATGTTAGATGAAAAACATGGATACAAACGCATAGCATATGACGTGGTCACAATTTGGCAAATGTTCATGTCAGAAGGATATATCAGCAATATGTAAGCATGGAGAAATAATGGGTGAATTTTATGTTCTTCTTCATACACGTTTTAAATTTCTCAAATGTTCTACATTAAACAAGTGTTCGTTTTATAACCAAAATAAAAAGAAGGGCACATTATTTTTCAGATGAAGAGATGGCAGACTGTACATTGCTTATTGTTAATTCTGCCTAAGTGAACCTCAGTTAAACATTCCTCCTTTCACTTTTAGCTAATGCATTATTCAAAATTCTTTAAAACGTTCTCATGAATCCCACAGAGAAGCTCATATTGCTGACAAACAAAAGACCTCACTAGTCAGTATTCAGTATAGAAGCATGAACTTGCGTATAGATTTTCTCTGCCAAATATGGGCCCAGATAACAGAAACTAACCCAGAGAAAATATGCAGGTAAATGTGAGGAAGTTGAACTTGTTTTGTCATCTTTGGGGCTCCCTACAGTAGTAAAGTGTTTGGCCCATAGATGGACTTCAGAAACACAGGTTAAAGGAGCACATAAAAAGATGGTCGTTTTCCTCCTCTGACTTGGCTTGGTTTATGAATCTTTTTCAGGTTTGCACACCTATCCTCGAGTCCATAGGCCAACTGTTGGAAAATGTGACTTCTCACCTTTCTGACGACTCACTGCATTCATTAGCTGCAATGTATTTTGATTGTATTCAGTTTAACTCTTCATCGTGTGTCACTTTGTATATTTCCAAAATCATTTCCCATGTGTCAACCTCTTGCCCAGAGAGCAGAGGCAGCAATCAGGCCGGACACTCCTTGCTAAGTGATACCCACAAAGCAATTCAACAAGCACAAGAGCTGGATGAAGGGTGAGTGAGTCTGGGAGCTTGAGGCCCAGCTGCAAGGAGAGGGAGGAAACAAACAGCAGAGAGAGGCACACCTCCGAAGAGTTTTGTCAGTCCACTTTTTCTGGTATGTAACTCTTGGGCTAAGAGAGTCCAAAATATGAATAATACTTCCATTTTTTCAATTTTGTTCTCATCTACTTAGTCATCGTCACCACACCCTGATATTTATGCCAGAAAAGTTCCAGTGAGAGAGCATGTCCCAGTGTTCAGTAAGAAGAAGCCTGTTTTCCGTTTCCTCCATCACCATGTGGAAGCCCCTGTTATCCTGGCAGAGCCAAAGCACACCTTCTCTCATCTTTTCTGCTTACCTGAGGTAAGTGCTCAGTACAGACAGTTACCCTGTGTCACTGAATGGGTGTCATCCAAAATACCTCTATGCCTGTGGGCTGGACCGTGGTACTAACCTTTAAAGTCACTCTTGAGGATTTATTTTCAAAGTTGAATTATACCAGGAGGGAGAGAAGCCACATCAGCATCAAAAACTTAGCAAATATTAATTGGTTAGGTCCTTAAGAAAGAGAAGGGCTTTGGGAAAGAATATGGGGAGCGCAACAGGAAGGAATGTCGGTATCTGAGCCTGGAACAGTACCTCCGGAGGACTCACGCTCTGGAGACCTTATGCAGGAAGGCACCACTGAGAAGAATCAAGGTAACTGCTGAAGGAAATGAAATGAACTAAAAGGGTCAAGTAGGGGCAGGCTTCCTTGAACTGGATCAGTCCTGCCAGTTCTGCAATTGTAACTTTTTTGTAAATTGAAGTATAACATACATATGAAAAAGTAGAGATAACAAAAATATGATTAACTCAGGGAATTGTCACAAGGCAAACACTGCAACCAGCTCAAGAAAAAAAAATATTGACACAATCCAGAAGCCCCCTGGGACCCACTCCCAATCACCACCCCGACTCTTCTTCCCAAAGACAACCTCTGTTTTGACTCACAATGCTTTAGTTTGTGTTTAGTTTATCTATGCCTGCTACATTTCATATAAGGGGGAATCATACAGAATACATACTTTCACGTCTGGCTTTTTTCTGTCAATATTGTGTTTGTGGAGTCCATCCATGTTTCTTATTGCAATTGTACTTTGTTCATTTTCATTGCTATAAGGTATTCTACTGTATGAATACACCATAATTTATTTGACAATCCCACAGCTGGTGGGTATTTAGGTTGTTTCCAGTTGGGGCCATTACAAAGAACGCTGCTGGGAGCATTCTTGTGCCTGCCTCTTGGTGCACACGTAGATACTCTTCAGTGATATATATCCAGGAGTGGTATTTCTGGGAATAGGGTTAGCACATGCTCTCCTTTATCCAACACTGCCAAACCATTTTCCAAAGTAGTTGTATCACTTACACACCCACCAGTGGAATATGAGAGTTCCAGTTGCTTCACATCCTTGCCAATATTTGTATTACCAGTCTTTTAAATTCTAGCTATTCTGGTGGGTGTGTAGTGCTATCTCATTGCGGTTTTAATTTGCATTTCCCTGATGACTAATGCAGACTTTCTTGGGCTCTGCAATTTTAAAGGATTTCTGTATGTCTGTTTCATTGTAAACCATTGCTCAGCCACATTTACATTTAGAATCAACAATCGCTTATTAAGTCCCTACTGTGAGTCAGAGTCTGCACATGTTAGATGCCTCCATGTACTTGGCCTGGAGATAGTGGTCAGAGATTTTTTTCTGGACTAAGAGGTTTTTGGTCAGTCCTGCTGGTTTAGCTCCAGGATATATTATCACTGCCACTGTTGAGAGCACACTCTGGGTGAAAAATGTGCCAACAGGGCTGGGAGAAGAGGACTGGAAATGGGATTGAGTGGGGAGAGTGAAAATCAGCTGGATTTTCAAATTTACAGCTTAAGAGTTGTCAATGACAGTTTCTAAAACTGAAAAATTTAACTTATCAGCCATAAAATAGGATGATGATGAATACTGATACAGATAAGACTAGTCCTTATAAGCAAGGGAAAAGTGAACTTTAACATGTGTTCGATGGTATTATGAAATTAAAATCTCCCAGAAAGATCTTTCTTTGAATGACTCATAGACAGAAGAGGTTCTCTGAAAATGTGGGTGAACCTCTGGTAACCTGATGTTTGTTGAGGGCCAAAGACAGGTTTGCTTGGCCTCAAATCCCACCTGACAGAGTTTTGTCCACAGGTGGCAACAGGGGCTGATGAGAGGCTCTTTCTGTTTAGAAAAAGAAGCTCTGAACTGCATTCCTGTGCATCTCAACTGAGTGGGGGTGCTAGATGGACCTTTCCTTGCTGCCTCTGTTGCAGGTTGATGGAGTAGATGATATGAGTATTCCATCACAGGGTCAGGAACGGGAGTGGCCAGGAATGAGAAGATGGGGAGAGTACTTGGGAAGAGGAACACATCAACACGCTAAGTTGCGCCCTAAGCAGTTAGACACACCTTTGTTTAACAGATCCCCTGCTGAAATCTCACTGAAAGGGAAACCCACAGGACAGATAGGCCTCAACTGAGCAGAGGGCCAAGGACAGTCTGAAATGCTGGGCCACATTCAAACAAGCCACATTTACAGGGAAGGAAGAGTGCCTCTAGGATAAGCTGGGACTAGACGGAAAGTACAGAAGGAGCTTTGAAAGAAGATGAGGGCACGAAGTCACCTACAACAAAGGTCAACCATTTCCCAATTTTCCCTAAGGCTGGCCCTGAGGGGTTGAAACCTAAAGCACCCTGCATTCCTTGGGTGGCCAAAGCCACCACTGACCCTAATGGAACCAGCATTTTGGGGCCTTTATCACCCACTCAGATTGTCACACAGAACACCTGTGGTGCATTTGGACTGATGAAGTTGACCTTTCCCAGACAGCCAGTTCTTCAGATCCATCCAGCATGGCTGAAGAAATGTAGCTGGGCTTTAATATTAATATAAGGATATTTTCATTTCTGTGCAGTTTGCATTTTGTTGTGCTTACAGGAACTGAGAATATCTTCCTTGTTCAGGTGAACAGCCCAGTGTTGGTGGCAGATGTCTGCCTGCAGAGGAAATCTTCATCTCTCTTTTTCCTTCCCTGGGAGACATAGGAGAGCTGAAAAACTGAAATGTGAAGCAGAGGTAAGATAATGAGTAGACCCAGAGAGATTGTAAAAAATGGAGAGTGGGAGTGGGAAGAGCCTTGAACTAGAAGTCAGGACTGAGCTGAAACCTCACATAGATTTCATAAAATGTGTTCTCAGTTTTCTCATCTGTAAAATGAGGGGATTGGACATTGATCTGAAACTGTAATGTTCCCTTAACTGGCACATAGGGGTTTTGTTCAAAGTTTTTACCCAGTGTGGCAAAGGAGGCCTGCTTATTCTCCATTTGCTTCTCAGATCCTGGCTCACTCTGGTCCCCAAGAGGCTCTCCTCCTCGCTCTGTTGCTCTGCATCTCCTGGGCTCCCTCGCTCTCTGGCTCTATTGGGTTTGTCTAGTGGGAGACACTGCAGGAGATCTGACGGCTGAAGGAGAGAAAGAGAGAGAGAGCTGGTGTCCTGTTTCCTTCCTGCTTTGGTGTCCTGTGCCTACAAGTCCAGCTTCTAGCACTTCTCCAGCTGCAGACACTCTGTTCCCCCTGCCTCTTCCACCTGCCAGGGGTCACAGCTTCCCACTACAGCTCATCCCCGGGTACCCCAACATCCTACTGACTCCCTTAACTGTGCCCTCACTTCTGCAAATAGACCTTTTATTAAAACCTCTTCAGCTGAACTATTTTGAGTGGAGAATTTGGTTTCCTACCAGGACCCTGGCTGATACAAAACTTTGTCTTTGAAAAGGAAGTTAGAAATCACAGAACTTCATAACTCCCCCACACACACACACACACGCACACACACACACACACTTGATGCTGACTATTACTCTTTTTCTCATTTCCAGAGAGGTCTGGTGGCTTGTATTTACTTGAAGGAGAAAAAGTGAAGGGGTTTCCATTTCTTTATTACTCACACTACTGTTTTCCAATTGGATTTCATCAGTGCAGCAACTGACAACAATAAGCAGCTACACACTTCACACAAAAGAAATTCAGGTTTAGAAATGGTTAAGTTATTTGACTAACATAAATAGTCAAACTGCACAATCCAGTTTCCAAAGACCATTTCCTCCCTCTCCAAACCTTCTCTGATCAGTTATTGGACTTGACTTTGAAATGTGATCAGATTAAGCAGGCAGTTTCCAAGTTTTCATTTTCATTTTACATCCCAACGTAGACATGATCCATGACTTTAATTTGAATACATTTTGGTTTCAGTCAGGAGCTGGCAGTTTTTCAGAAGGACTATGCCAAGTTTTCATTTATTTATTGAAATTTACATCTTCCATTGCTGCTTATAACCTTCTTTCTTATGTCCTCTTCCTCCCTCTTTCCTTAGTCATTGTGGACCGAGGCCACTACATCATCCAGGAGCCAAGGGATTTGAGAAGCTAACTGTTTATTATAGATATCCAAAGTTTGATTAGAACTGTCTGTGAGGTTTGAAAACTAGATATGTTGAAGGCGCAGAAGATTGATGGAAAGGTAGTGAGTTTGCAATTATGGAGAATAAAACTTGGGGATTTTAGAGTACTACAAAGCTTGGAACTGAAAGGAGGAATGAAAAAACTTTTAAAAACAAAAATAGCATGAATCAGCCTTTCGTGAAGCGTGTGCACAGTGTGTGCCCTAACACTGCAAGATCCTCCTGTGGGGACATTGGTCAGGGGGAGAGGTTACAGTCAAGCAAGCTTGGGAAATAGTGCAAAATGTGGCTCCTTCTTGGACAGCACTGAAGGTTATTAAGAGCACTGAGAACTCCTGTAGTAAAAAATCCTGTTTGATGGTGGAATTCCTGCGTTTCCCCCTCAAAATTTTTAGCCATGAAAACTTTAAAACTAACATCTATCATTGTCTTGTTGAAATTTCAAGAAATACCCTATGAAACACAATATATCATACTGGGAGTAGAAACTCAGGGAATAAGATGAGGGGAAACACAATTCCTATCTTCTCTGTTTCCTACTTCCTGGGCAATATGACTCTTGCCCTGGAATCTAAAATCAGACTCTGCTCTTTTCCACCCTGATGACCATTCTAGCAAAAAATGTTCCATAGTACCAGACTGGTAAATGTTAGGTGTTCCAAAAATATATGTTGAATGAACTAATGATTGAATGAAATGAAAAGCACTGTGAAGCACTTAGCACAATGCCTGAAAGAGAGTAAAGTAGCAACAAATGCTATCACTACTACTCATCATGTTCTTTGGTTTAGGGGAAATGGAAAAGCTCAGCATTTGTTATTGGTCCCCTTCCAAATGACTTAGATGGGCTCTGTTTTCAGGTAACATACGGTTTCTGAAAGAGAACTAAATGATTACAGCACAATAAAATGACCTTTCACACAGTTTCACACAGAGAAGCCTTACATGGTAATGTACCAGAATCACAGACAAAAACGTTGTTTGCTTACAGTTATAAACAATGCATGACATGTTTCTACAAGAAAGAAATGGACTGGGTAAATATATATTCCAGTTCTGTGATGCTAGAAGGAGGACATAATATGTTATTTGAGAGGTTTTTTCTTTTTAATATCCTTACTATAGTTGCAATTATTTACAGTAACCGTATAAAACTATGAAGAAGTTGAAATAATTTATTTCACTTCTGCTCCTACCTAGACTTAATAAAACCAAAGAGAGGTGCCAACAAACTGGCAATGGTTAAGATTATGTGGATCAACTTCCTTAGATGGAATTTATCTTGTCTAAGAATTTCAAGTATTTCCTAATTTAGTAATGTGCTGAAGTACGTTTCTCACTGACAACTACTAACTAATCACATCAAATCTTTTGAAAGAGAATTGTTTTTCCTGCCCACAGTACCTCAAGAAAGCATTAAGAACAGGGTTGTGCTTTTATTGAGCACTTTCTGTGATTTAAAGCACAGAAATAGACTTGTATTTATATGTGTATTATGTCATTAATGAAAGATAAAATTGTCAGTTATTTGGAAGAGGAAAGCTGGCATTAAGTTAAAATGTTACTTTTTTCAAACGCATTTTTTTTATTTTATTGAGTCTTAGGAATTTATTTGACTTCAGGTAAAGTGTGGCCACAATAACAGAAGTTCTGATTTGAACTAGCTTAACATCAAGGAAATTTGCACAACCTCCCATACCAGAAGGTAGAAAGGAAAATCAAGCTTTTGGCTTGGTGACTCACTGGCTCAGTGATGTCATCCAAGGCTTGGGCTCTGTCCACCTCTCTCCTCTGCGATCTATAGCACTGGCGTTTTACCAAGGCTAGTTCTCTCCTCATGGTGATAAGATAGCCAACAACAAAGACGAGAGCAACATTGTTCGTTATTCATCTACAACAGGAGAGAGTAAATCCTCCAGCCAAGGAACATGAATCCTTGCCTTTAGCCTGATTGGGCCAACTTGCTACACTTGCCCATCCCCAGAATGGGGGAATGGCAATGATGGTCCTAAACCTGTGATTCTCAAAATATGGTTCCTAACCAGCTGTTTAAGCTGCTGGGAACCTGGGAACCTGTTAGAAATAAAAATTCTCGGGTCTCACTCCAGATCTACTGAACTGGAAATGCTGTAGGTAGGATCCAGCAATCTGAGCTCTAACAAGTTCTCTATGTATTCTAAAGTTTAAGGACCACTGTTATAGACTAAACAGAATTTATGCCTGGAAGTGGAGAAAGAGTGGATGCATGGACCAAATTGTGGTTCTGTTTGAAAGGAAGAAAGGGCAGTTATGCCTATTCAGCTACTAATAGTGTTCGCATCCTGGATTTTTCAAGAATAGGACTGGTTTCAAATATTCCGTTCCATGGGGTTTGCAAAATATGACCATCAAGATAACTATCTTAAAGACTCTTGAAATCTTCTGTAAAGTACAAGGCCTTAGAAAGAGGGTGAGGATATACCAGGACTTAAAAGAGCTGAGTTCCAATTCTAGTTCTGTCACTGATTCGCCCTATGTCCTTGAGAAATCCACTTAGACTCTCTGGACCCCAGCTTTTACTTCTGTAAGAGTATTGGAACAGAGTCTTTAAATTCCTAAATATGAAACAATCATAGAAAGCATTACTGTGTGCACTTCCTGTGTGCCATGCTCTGCAAAAGATTTTATTTATCACTCTATCATTTAATACTTAGAATAGCTCCTATGAGGTATGTAACTTGCCCAAACTCAGAGGGCTGCCAAGTGAAGGGTCTAGGCTTCAGGTCTGTCTGAATCCACAGTCCCTTTACTTAGCCACTACATTGTCCTGCCCCATTCTCCCTGACCCCTATCAAACTAACTCAATAAGTCTGTTGCTTATTTGGTTTCATGTGGTTTAGCTCATTATACCTTTTAGGAAAGCAGCAGTTTGGTGTAATGAAAAGAATGTGGACTTTGAATCTTGGTTTCTCTACTCTTCTGATCTATGACTTTGAGAAACTTACATAGTTTCTCTGAAACTTTAATTTTCAATCTGTTGAGTAACATTTTACATGGCATTTGTAAGGATTAAAGGAGATAATACATATAAAAATGCTTAGCACAGTGCCTGGACTATAATAGGTATTCGTTTCCTCCCCTGCCTGTTGTCCTATGGGAAATGTTATTTGCTGAATGAGAGGGAACTATTTTGGAACATTTATTTAGTTATGACCCAAAATAAATATTTCCATCTTAAGTGACCCTATTAAGTACCACTAGGAAAAATTCTGCCTGCAACTTCTTGGTTAAAACTTCTCTAGACCTAAGAACCTACACAGAGGACCTTATCTAGGACAAGAACATCCTAGCATCTTCCATCGATCTCCCTATATCCATTCTCTCTCGACTATCTCTTCCCAGAGGTTTCTTCAGGTGTGATATGCAGGGTCTACATTTGAATCTGGAAGACCATTTCCAAATTTCAAAAGCATCCCTCTTAACCCATTTTATCTCAAAATAAAACAGTTTCTGTGGGGTAAGGAGTTCATTCTTTATTTCACAGACCCCCTGCGATGGAGGGGGTACCAGACCCACAGACAAGAGTTTCAGAAAAGCTATTTGGCCCTTGACAACAAACGCCATGGTTCCCAAGGAAAGAATGCTCCCTTTGGGACAGCTTCATTACAGAGGAAAGAATTTTACCCTATGAGCTCAGAAGGGTGTGTGTTGTAAATATTTCATGATTCACTCCCACGGGTTTTGAAGGATTGTTTAGGAGAATTTATTTTATGGTTCTATCATCATATCATTTTTAATGGTGAAAAGTGATAGAATTAGGAAACATCCATTTCAAAAATTTAAAAGTAAGAAGCTACTATGTTTGCTTTCAATTTTAATATTATAGCTGTTTGTAGGCTGTTTAATTTTGTCATCTTGAAGAATAACAGACACTTTGGAGTACTTTTACAATAAATGGCTTCTGAAGTTATTTCATGCTTATGCTTTCTTACAACATTATTCAAGTGGACTGGACATTGATGGCCTTGTATTTTCCAAGGCCATGACCAATACCCCTTATAGTCACATTTTGAAGTAAGTGTTTGACATCAGATAATTCACCCAAAGAATAACCCTTTGAAATGTCCTTTATCATAGCCAAGAGGCAGTAATAGATCATGACTGTGAATGTCTGTTATTATCTCTCTGGTTAATAAAGAAAACACATCATTATAAGTTTGTTTTATGGCCTCTCCTTATCTAACACAATGCCAGAAAGGCCTATGGCCATTTATCTTGCATCTGCATGAGCAAAGGAGACAATAAAATTGAGAAAAGATTCAAAAATGTCATTATTTATAGACATGCTTAATAATTCAACTCTATAATTTTGCCATTTCCCTCTAAATTTTATATTTTTTTATTTTATGTATATGTGCATATTTATATACTATATAATTGCTCTAATGCTACTGTGTGGATATATGTTTTTAATTACTAGCAACCAGAGTTGGGTTAATAACCAAGGATCTTGAGAGACTCTGTGGGGTGGAACCTAAGCACTGGTATTTTTTTAATGCTCTCCAGGTGATTACAATGTGTGGGCGGGGTTGAGAATCACTTATTCAAAAGGGTCTACCAATCACACTTGGACATGTATGTTTTTAACATTACTGGGAGCACCTACTGCTAGCAAAACAGTATCATAGTACAAAGAAGTTCAAGGGTTTGCTCCCTGCCTGCTCTCTCTCCCCCAGAACTCTCTTTAACTTCCCCTTGAGCAGAATATCCAAGACAGTGGTTTGCCTGTGCGTGTGTGTGTGCGTGTGTGTGTGTGTCCGTGCACACACATGCACGTGTTTAGAAGCAAAGCTTTTTGTTCTTTTTCCAAACGAAATTTCCTTCGGTCCTAACAAGTAACACTGAAAAAAGCAGAACTGACAGGACTGAAGTGCAGCAGGGAGGGCCTCAAACCCTCCTTCTCCACCATCATCCAAACTCCAGGGCTTCCCAAAGCACCATTTCAAAATCTGCCTCTCAGACACTAGAGAACTTCATTGTCTCACTGAGTGGCCACCAAGAGAAGTCTTATTTCAAATGTGACAGGGAGGCCCCCAGAACAATCTGCTGAATTCATGCAACAAGCAACTCTATCCAGGAAGTTTCGGATCTACCTTCGCTTGCCATGGCCATGCTATGAAACACCAAGAACTGTGGACATTTAGAACATTTTTCTCCTCCAACTCCCAGTATGGATCGTTCTAAGCAGACCCTTTTCTAATGGGTTGAAGAATGAAGCATGTTATACAATGCTCTCCTCTCCCTCTTGTCTGCTGTCTCTCTGCCTCCAAATCGGGGCTCAGCAAATATTCCAAGGGATCCCAGTTATGAGAGGGCAATGTATGGCCTGAAAGGGGTGTGTGGAGTAAGGGGGCATGGCTTTGATAACTTCGCTTTCATGATTTTGGGAAGTGGTTGTGGTCAGGTGGCATATGAGTCTTGATTTTTATTAAAAACAAAACAAAAGAAAAAAAGGCTAGCTGAAAGCAGGTCCCCTCTCTGGCCACCTCTGAGTCTTCTACCACTAGTCTTCATATCCACTGGGCTCCTCTCCAGGGTTTGGAACCTGGACTAATCTTTGTGATTCATCATACAAAAGAGAGCTTGGATCAAGGTGCTAGCTGAAAATTGTAGGGTGCATTAATGCTTCTATGCCTTTCAACAACCTATGGTTAATCTTATTATTTTACAAGTCAGTAAACCAATACTTAGAGGTTAACCACCTTGACCAAGATCACACAATGGTGGAGATGGGATTCTACTCCCTACATTTCTAACTCCAGAGCCCGTAGGATTTCTGCTACACTATCTTGTCCTGAGGAAAAGGGGTTTTGGTTGGAGAATGAGGTAAAGAATGAGCAATTTTGGAGAAAAGTGAAATTAGGATCAGACCAGGCCTAAGTGCTTTTGTAGGGGCCTCTAGGAAGACATAGGGAAACGTGGACCCCAGCCACAGGGAGCTGGGAAAGAAGGAAAAGGAGAGGGAAAGGCATTAGAGACAAGCGTTACAGACTTCAAAAACTTGAACACTATTACATGGATTCTGATACCCAGGCATGACTTGGTGTTGTGTAGAAACTAAATATATACTGCTCTTATGTTGATAATCATGTGACATGTTAATCTGATAGATCTACATTCAAATTCTGTGCTCATTTAAGTCTTCAGTTTGTTTTTGAAGCAGTTAGCAAAGGAAGTCAAGATAATCTGATTTGTCATAGGTGGTCAAACATTGTGAAACTTTGCAACTTTGTACACTGGTTGAGGCACCAACGTGATGATTCATTTCACACAGATCAACAATGATATTGACTTCTGGTCACGTCTGCCCTGGTCTACATCAGATATAGAGACTCACAGGTTACTCACTGATTCAGTAGCTTATTTACAATTTGTCATGTTATGCTCTTGTGTATAAAAATAGATGAGGTTTTTGTGGGTTTTTTTTTGTTTTTTGGGGAGGGGGGTTTTTTTGATTGTTGTTGTTGTTTTGTTTTTTTGCAACAGGATCTCACTCTGTCAGCCAGGCTGGAGTGCAGTGGCATCGTCATAGCTCACTGCAACCTCAAACTCCCGGGCTTGAGCAATCCTCTTGCCTCAGCATCCCTAGTAGCTGGGACTACAGGCGCACACCACCATGCCTGGCTAATTTTTCTATTTTTTGTAGACACAGAGTCTCACTCTTGTTCAAGCTGCTCTTGAACTCCTGGCCTCAAGCAATCCTTCTGCCTTGGCCTAGGTTTTAACCAATTTAAACAATGTACCTCAAGTAAAATTTAGCCCTAATCGTCATAATTCAAACAACCAACTGGAAGAAAAGAATGTATAAGACAACCAGGAAAATATGAACACTGTGTAGTTGATGCCAGTAAGGAACTTTTTGCATACTTCTCTTGGTGTAATAATAGTATTTTGGTTCATTGTTGTTATATTTATCTTTTAAAGCTACATACAGAAACATTGACAAATAAAATGATATGATGTCTGGGATTTGCTACAAAATAATTTAATAGTAGGGGGAGGGAGGGAAGAAATAGTAGGTGGGCAAAGATGAAAAAGATTGACTATGAGTTGATAATTGGAGAAGCTGAGTAAAGGGTATGTGAGGAGTTATTGCACTATTCCTTCTCCTTTTGTTTATGTTTAAAATTTTCTATCAAAATGTTTTGTTTTTGTATGTGTTACTCTAATCAGTGTGACATATGGAAATTTCAAGGGCTTTAGAGTCAGAAAGACCAGAGTACAAATACTAGTTTTTTCACTAACTAGTTAGGGGACTTGGGGCAATATTCTTAAGCTTACAGAGCTTCTACTTCTTCATTTTAGTCTCAAATGATGAGACTAACTTGTGCCTCATAGAGGTAATGAGACTTAAAAGAAAAGAAATTACATTACTTAATCACCTAGCACGGTGCACGGTGCCTGGGGCATAGTAGACACTCAGTAACCATTGTTAGAATTGTAGAGGATATTGAGGAAGGAGGCATTTCAAACGAACTTGGAACAGCATGTCTTGAGATTTCAATGGAAATCTCAAAGCAGCATGAAGTAAACTAACAAAGAGGAAGAGGTGGTACCCTTTCACAGAAAGCCTGAGGTTAGAGCTTATCTTCCTAGGCAACAAGACAATTATTCGCAACACAAAAGGAAACAACTTTCTATTTATCGCATTTCTAAGGTAACCATTGTATCACTAGTGAAACAGTTCAGGCATAAATTGGACATGGTCTGCCAGGTCTCAGATTCTATTCCTTTTTGTATTTGAATGAGAAATAGCAAAGAAATATGTCCTTGGCTGGGGAAGAGGAAAATGGGATATAGACTTTAAAAAAAAAAAATTGACATCTTTCTCTAAATGTGTGCTGTTTTTAGATCTCTTATGTGAAAAATGTATTCCTGTTGGACAGCTGTGTTTCCAAATCTGCTCTTTCTCCTATAATAATTACCATTCAGTTACTGAAACCAGAACTCTGGTAGATAGTCAATCCCTTTATCTGCCTCAGTTGTTCTCTTCCCACGTGCTGTCAATTGCTTGCCAAGTCCCTCAGTTTCTTCTCTCAGATATCCCTTGACAATGTCCCTTAAACTATACTTCATGGTCACTGCTTTAGGTCACGTCCCCAGCATCCCACACTTCAATTTCTGCAGCAATCATCAAACTGGTTTCCCTATCTCTAGTCCTGTTCTTCTTCAAATCATATTTCAGAATGTTGGCAAAATGGCCATTTTCACATGCAATTCTGATCATGTCATTACTCTGAGTAAACTATTTCGATATTTCAAACTATTTCGATAGCTCCCAATTGTCTACAGAAGTCCAAATTCCTTGGCACAGCATATAAAGACCATGTGATTTTCCTTTCCACTTTTCTAACCACATCCCCTCTTTGACTATGCATTCACATGTACCTTGTCCCTTGCTCCCTAGCCATACAAAACAACCTGTCATTTTCTTCAAGGTCCATGTTCTCTTCACTGTTCTCCTGGCCATAGGAAGACACAATAAGAAGACAGCCACCTGCAAGCCAGGAAGAGTGCTCCACCAGACACCAAACCTGCTGGCGCCTTGGTCTTGGACTTCCCAGGCTCCGAAACTGTGAGAAATGAATGTCCACTGTTTAAGCCAGTCTATAGTATTCTATTATAGCAGACCAAACTGACTAATACAACTATTAAGAATGATGTTAGCTGTAGGTTTTTCATAGATATCCTTTATTAAGTTGAGGAAATTTGCTTACAGTTTTTAATCATGAATGAATATTAAATTGTGTCAAATGCTTTTTCTGCATCTATTGAGATGATCACATAATTTGTCTTCTTTAGTCTGTCGATATGGTGAAATATATTGATTTAGATTCAAATACCGGGTTGCCTTGACTTCTAGAATTAATCCCACTTAGTCAAGATACATTATCCTTTTTATATATGCTGCATCTTATTTGCTAAAATTTTGTTGAGAATTTTGGGGTTTATGTTTATGTAGGATATTAGTCTGTAGTTTTCTTTTCTTATAATGATTTTGTCGGATTTCAATATTAAGGTAATGCTGGCCTCATAAAATGAGTTTTCCGTGCCAACCTTCCCAGTACAAATTAGACAGCTTTTCAATTTTCACCCACTAACTTGATGAAAGAAAAAGACCTTTACAGAGTGATTTCCTATATAAAAAGGAGTTTTCATTCACCAAGTCTCTTTGGGATATGGATGCCAAGCAGTGAGTTAGACATTCTCATCGATTGAAGGACAGAATCCAGAACACCATCTCCTTGGTATGAAGAAACAGTTCTAAGCTTCAGCATGATGTATATTAGAATTAATATGTCTCATAGTGGCTTGGGACGAGTGAAAAAACACATGTTTAATCCAATTGTCTGGGTCTATGTAATTTCTACTTTAGCTTTTGTTTCAAAAAATATTCTCTCTAACTAAAATATAATCTCCTTATGGACAGGACATATAACATATTCATCTTTGAATTCCTAATATTAGTACAAGACTTAGAAAATTGAGGACATTAGTGTAATTTATTTAATGAATGGATGAGCAGTTTCAAAATTAAAGCAAGGCTTTTGATTTTTAATTCAGCTTTTCCTTTTACCAAATTCTTCTTGTTTCAGAATAGAATACTCTCTGAAATGACATATATGTCATAAAGGCTAAAATTTAAGTCTTTCACTATTCCTAGAAGTATTCAATTTGTCTTTGGGTTTTAAAAGAAAAATGCCAGATGTTACTAAATATAAGTCATAGTTATTGGGGCTTTTTTTTTTTTTACATGGATGCTTCAATTAACTTCAAAATCATGCTGAAGGCTTAGACATTTTAAGTTGCCAGCTATATTATATATTAGGTTACAATATTGTTGGCTATGCATATTCTTTTTGCAGAAATAGTTTTTGTTAAGCTTCAAAAATCTCTAACTTTCAGGCTGGGCGCGGTGGCTCACGCCTGTAATCCTAGCTCTCTGTGAGGCCGAGGTGGGTGGATTGTTTGAGCTCAGGAGTTCCAGACCAGCCTGAGCAAGAGCGAGACCCCGCCTCTACTAAAATTAGAAAGAAATTAATCGGCCAACTAAAAATATATACAAAAAATTAGCCGGGCATGGTGGCGCATGCCTGTAGTCCCAGCTACTCGGGAGGCTGAGGCAGTAGGATTGCTTGAGCCCAGGAGTTTGAGGTTGCTGTGAGCTAGGCTGACGCCACGGCACTCACTCTAGCCCGGGCAAAAAGAGTGAGACTCTGTCTCAAAAAAAAAAATCTCTAACTTTCAAAATAGCTATAATTTTATGTTCATGGAAGTTCAGTGTATGGTTCAGTAAGAAAAAAGTCTACCTGATTCCTTTTTAATATGTACTTCATGCACCAAAAGACAGAGAGAGAGGGAGAGAGATTTCTGAATTCCATGCCTTCAGGTTAACTGATCAGGTTAGCTGTCCTATGCTACAATGACATCTACTGGAACAACCAGGACTGAACACTCAGAGGTAATCTTCAAAATGATCTTCCTCTTTGATTACTGGCTAATAACATGAGTTACATGAGCCTGATTTCTCAAGAACAGGGATCATGTCTTCTTGAGATCTGTATCTCCAGTGCCTAATATTGTGATTGTCACACTAAAAATGCTCCAAAAATGTATTGGATGATCTTGAGTGTAATTGTCCATAGTCTAGCTTTTTAAAAAACATGGACTGTGAATTGGAACAATACTGCGAAGAGTAATTTAAATTTTTAAAAATCATAAAATGGTCTAAAACAGAGATTCTTTGTCTTTGTAGTTGATAAATCTCTTTTAAATTCTAATAGTAAAAATAAGCCCCATGATCCAGAAAATGACACACATTTTTATGTACAATTTCATGAAGGTCCTGAATCCTATCTCTCAACTCAAGGTTAAGAATCCCAAAACTTATTCTGCCTAGGAGGTAGAAATAACTTTTAAGACACTTTTGAATGCATGTGAGCAAATTAAAACAAGAAACCACTACATACCTGTTAGAATGGCTAAAATTCAAAACATTAACACCAAATGTTGATGAGGATGTGGAGTAACAGGAACTCTCATTCATTGCTGATGGAAATATAAAATGGTACAGCCACTTTGGAAGGCAGTTTGGCAGTTTCTTACAAAATTGAACGTATCTTACCATATGATTGAGCAATCATGCTTTTTGGTATTTACTCAAATGAGTTGAAAACTTATGTCCACACAAAAACTTGCATAGCAATGTTTATGTCAGCTTTATACAAAATTGCCAATACTTGGAAGAAACCAAGATGTTCTTCAGTAGGTGAATGAATACACAAAGTGTGGTACATCCATACAATGAAATATTATTCTAAAATTTTAGAAAATAAGCTATCAAATCATTAAAAAACTTGGATGAATCTTAAATACATATTGCTAAGTGAAAGAAGCTAGTCTGAAAAGGCTACGCTGTGTGATTCCAACTATATGACATTCTCGAAAAGATAAAACTATGAAGACAGAAAAGGATCAGTAGTTGCCAGGGAAGGGAGGGATGAATAGGTGGAGTACAGCGGATGTTTAGGGCAGTGAAACCGTTCTGTATGATACTGTAATAACGGATGCATGTCATTATGCATTTGTTAAAACTCACTGAGTATATAACACAAAGAGTGAATCTTAATGTAAACCATGGACTTTAGTTAATAATAATGTATAAATATTGGCTGATCAGTTGTAACGAATGTACCCCACTAATGCAAGACATTTATAATAGGGAAATGATGGAAAGCAGGGTGGAAAAGTAGGGGTATATGGGAACTATTTGTACTTTCCACTCAATTTTCTGCAAACCCAAAATTGCTCTAAAAAAGTAGTCCATTAGTTTAAAAAAGAAAAAAAGAAGAAATAAACCTCTATTGTGTTGAGATATCTTTTAGAATCAATTTGTTACATTTTTTTTAAATGCATGATGGCCCATAAGGAATGAATTGGAAAAGTTTACATTCAAATGTTTTTCTCTATTACAATTTTAAATGACACATAATCTATGACAGAAGTTTATTTTATAAGTGCTCATGTAATCAGTTCTCTCTAACAGAAGGCTATTTTGCTATTACAAGCCCAAAGGAGAAAAAGACTTTTATTTAATCCTTGGGTTGATGAAATTGAACACTTCGGTTGGTGTGCTTTTCATTTTCATATCTCTTAGGACTGACAATTGCCTTTCCCAGAAAGTACTCTAAATTGACTGTGGATTGCTAGGATGGTAAAGGGAAGAAGGATGATTCTGTTATGGCTCCTGCCAAGAGCCGTCAGGCACATTCAGCAGGCCGCTGCCAAGAAATAATAGTGTGGTAAGAAGTTCTGATCCCTGGATCCTTGTGAAAAAACCAAAAATTGCTTTTGGTTTCTCAGTTAAGTTGTAAAAAGCTTTAGGCTTTAAAGTTGATTGCCGTTTCATCCCAGAAAGCAGAATGGTAGCCTAGCAAATCATGCTCCCTATAAGTCCTCATCCGAACCCCCCGGTGCCTGACGATGCTGAAATATTTTTAGGCCATTTCTATAAAGCTCAAAGTGAAGTGGACATTGGGGCAATGGACTGAGCACTCTTGGGGTAGCAATTCATCTTTTGGCCTGAGTTTTTGGAGTCTGGGTCTGTTATAATAAAAATTTCTCAAAATAACAACTTTCTGCTTTCACTACCAAGCACTACTGAGCAAGCCTAACCTTAGCCAAAAATAAATAATTGTAAGATAAGATTACAGACACAACTGTTTATATGATTCAGGTTAAAAGATATTGTTTTGGTCTGATGCAATTAAATGTGCCTAAGGAAAAGACCCTGCCTCAAATGAAGACAAAAAAAAAAGCAAAGGAAGGAAGTGAATCGTTGCACCCCTTGGAGTCCTACCTTGCACTTAGCTTGCTCAGGGTGTAACTTGGTGCATACACTAAAGCTAATCCGCCAGGACTTGTGGGCACTTTTGACCAAGAAAATAGACATTGTGAACTGTGAGGGGCCTTGGGTGAGCCTCCCACCCAAAAGTCTCTACCAGCCTAAACTCTTCTTAGAAATGCATTTCTTTATCTTATTTTGTAAATTGCAGTTCTTTTTGGTAAGTCAGTATAAATCGCAGTTATAAAGGCCTCTAATACATGTAGGTGAATTCATTTATCAGATTTCTGTCTTCTGTAGCATCTGGCCAAGAACAGAGCCCTAAAGAAATCATGTACTCTTAATATACCTGTTGAAGATAAGGAGGAGAAATTATTTTGGAAGAAGAAAATCAGAACACTCGGGGGATTGCCCAAAGGCGCACTGCAGCCTTTGCTTCAAGTTATTGTAAGCAGCAGTAGAAAGAGCAAATAGTCACACAATTTGCCTCCTACTTAGATATCTAGATTCCTTTGCTGAGAAATTCAGAGGATAAAACACCTAGTGGACACTTGGTATCACTTTTCCTAATATGTCCCCTACCTTTTTAGTCTAAATGTTTTACTTTTGACAATCCTTTGGCCAAACACTATTTGAAACCTTATATTGAGGTCTAGTTATCTTTGAAGTAGAGGAGTCTTAATTGCTAAATTCAAAGCAGCATCAACCTGAGTTCAGTAAGTCACTTGGAATTGATCAGACCTACCAAAATAGGAGGAAATGATAACAGGGGAAGTGACAGTGTTGCAGATATAATATTAAAACAGGCCATATTTTTTAAAAACCCACTTATTAACACAAGCTACGTATTAGGCACAGAGAGCCTAACACGTTGGCCCAGGTAACATGGCTGGTAAGTAACAGAGTCAGGATTTAAACCAAAGCCCATCTGACTTGAATGAAGCCCATGTTCTTTTCTTCTCAACGGCCCAGTATGTGTCAGCCATTGTTTTAGGTGCTTTATATCTATTAACTCACTTAATCTTCACAGTAGCGCTGCGAAGTGGGTGTTATTATTATTTCCATTTTATACATGAGGATACTGAGGCAGGGACACGGAAATCATTTGCCAAAGGTCATGCAGCTAGCAAGTGCTCGAGCCAGGATTTGATCCCAGGCAGCCTTGGCAATGCAATCCTGCTTCTCTAAAACTGTAACTCAAGATTTGCCTTCGGAGAAATGAATTTTGAATTCCTCCCCTATGGTGATCAGCTTCAGCCGTGAGAAAACATCTCTCTTCCCATTTGCCTTCCCCACGTGGTTCTCTCTTCCCATTTGTCTTTCCCGCGTGGTTCTCCACCTGTAGCAGGTGAGGTCGTGAGACTAGTGAGAGCAGAACACCACGGTCATTCAGCCAGCCCTCTCTGCGTCGGCAGCATTCGCAGTCCAGCTCCCAGCTGTGTACGATGGAGCAAGTCCTATAACCTCTCTTAATTTTCTCATCCGTAAAAATGAAGATAGTCAAATGAAGATAGTCTATCTCGTGTAATCATTAAGAGGATTAAAAATAGATACGTGTGTAAATATTCTCAGCCCAGTGGCTGTCACCAATCAATAAGTGGCAGCTATCACTCTTATTATTATTATTATTATTATTGTTACTATTATTGTTATACAACTGTGTTACTATTACACCAGGAACATAAAACATGATGATGAGAGTGCTTGCCATTTGGGTTATATGTTTGTGTACTGTTTTCAAAGACAGGTACTCACATTCCAGTCCTATGAAAGATGACATATTATTCTTTTTTCAAAAACATTTGAAGCAAAGTAATAAGAATCTGGAACAACAGTATGCTTTATGTTACAACACCATGTACCAAAGAATAGTAGTTATTTCTCAAAAGTTAAAAGTCAAAAACTCTAACCCAACTTTGCACAGTAAGCCTAGGGATGACAGAGGCATTAGTTACAGAGAAGGATATTCTCCGACACTTAAGCACGGTGACTCAGCACCGCCGCCCACGCAGTTCCACTGTTATGCACCTTTGGAACAGACTCCTGTAGCAGGAGCAGACACTGTGGATGCAGCTGCCATTCTTCTCTTCTCTATTGCTATTACAATGCCAGATTTCTTCAAGCATCAGGCAGCAATACCCTCCAGGAAGATAAGAGTCTGCCCCTGGGAATGGATCGTAATTGGTCTAAGGCTAAGCCAGTCATGGTCAATGGCCAATCGTTTCCCTTTACTAGTCAATTGATTTCAGGATGAGAATGTGACTCGATGAGGGTCAATTAATTATAAGACAAAATCTGCTGAAGGTTACAAAAAAATCTTTTTTTCTCTCTGATAAAAAAGAGTCATATGAGGTCGGGCGCAGTGGCTCACGCCTGTAATCCTAGCTCTCTGGGAGGCCGAGGCAGGCGGATTGTTTGAGCTCAGGAGTTCGAGACCAGCCTGAGCAAGAGCGAGACCCCGCCTCTACCAAAAAATTAGAAAGAAATTAATCGGCCAACTAAAAATATATAGAAAAAATTAGCCGGGCATTGTGGCGCATGCCTGTAGTCCCAGCTACTCAGGAGGCTGGGGCAGTAGGATCACTTGAGCCCAGGAGTTTGAGGTTGCTGTGAGCTAGGCTAACGCCACAGCACTCACTCTAGCCAGGGCAACAGAGTGAGACTCTGTCTCAAAAAAAAAAAAGAGTCATATGAGAAGAAAATCCTTTCCTTTAGCTGGTGCTGTCAGATCGAAGGTATAATGTTTGGAATGGTGGCAGCTATCTTGTACCCATAAGAAGAAAGCCAAGAAAATTTCAGCCTAGTTGGCCAACAGCTTAAGAGCATCATTAAATCTTCTGGAACCTCCTACCTCTATATTTCTTTTTATGTAAGATAATAGACTCCTATTGTTTAAGCCATATTTAGTCAGGTGTTCTGTTACTTGTAACCAAAATCTTCCTGATTAATTCAAACCACAGCCCATTTAGATTTTAAACTAAAATTATTAATGTTCGAAGTTAGGAGAGTTCTTGAAGCTGTCTATGAAAAGGGTATTTATGGAGAAATAAGCAGTACATAATTTAACTGGTCTCATATTAACATGTTATATATCCAAAACTTTACTCATACTTTAGGAAGAAAAAGGGAAAGAAGATGAGCTTTAGATTGAGACAGGTATGGACCTGAACCTGGGTTCTGCCACTTACCAGCAGTGTGACCTTAAGCAAATTATTTATTAAATAATATCTCTGAGTCTCCCTTCTGAAATTTTTCAAATGGGAAAAACAATACTTAGGTAAGGATTAAATATAAATACACAAAAAATATTCTCTTATTTGATCTCCCTTTTGACTATGCAGATTCTGGTACATAGGAGGGGCTTAATTCAGTGACTATATAATTTATTGTGTAAACTGAGACTGACCCAGGCAACCAAGAAATATTGTCATCCTAGGCTTAATAAATGAGTTCCCTTCCCTGCCCCTTCTCCCCTCACTTCCTCTCTCTCCTCTGTCCTTTCTCTCTCTCCCTCCTTCACGCCCTCCCTCCCTTGCCAATTTAGAGGTAATCTTGTTTAAAGCTCTTATTTCACATGCAACCCCAGTTATGACTGGAGGAGGTGGTGGGCCCTCCAATCTCCTGCTGCTTCCATAGCCAATGGAAATTTGAAGACTTCTCCAAAATTCTAGTGAATTACGTTCACAGGGTCCCTTCTGCGCAAGTCTCCTGTGCCTTCCTGAGCTACTTCTGCCCCACCCCTCATTACCTCTCATGTCAAACTTGGGACCTTCTCCAACTTCTATGACATCAAAATCACTCATACCTAACTTTCCTGCAGGTAATAGATGCTACTAAAGATTTCAGGACAAACAGGGAAGGTTTATACTCAGGTGACAGTGAGCATCATCATTCTTAAAAGACCCTTTGGCCATGCTAAGACCATAGATTTTCACTGGCTTTGTCTAATTCTGGCCTTTCTTTATCTTGCTGGTTCTTTTTTCCCCTTTCTTTGCTCTCTCTTTCCTTTTCCTAGTAAAATGCAGTTTACCCTGCAACCCCCAAACCTTGGTCATATCCAACACCCAAGCCCTCAGTAGGACCTACATTCTTTCCCAAATGTGACAGATGGACTCTCTAGGGTGTCTCTTGTGGTTCCCACCTCATAGCATTTATGCCCTTGTATAATCCCCTTCCATTGAATGTGGACAAGACCTATGACTTGTTTCTGATCATTAGAATGTGGCAAAAGTGATGGTGTATTATTTCTATGATTATGTTGCATTATATAAAACCCTATCTTGCTAGCAGACTCCCCCTAGAGACTCTCCTTGCTGGCTTGATGAAGTAAGCAGCCACCCTAGGAGTGCCACACGGCAAAGAACTATGGATGGCCTCTAGGAACTACATGGTCTCTAGGAGTTGAGAGCAGCCTCTACTTACTGAGGGTAGCCTCTGGTTTATATATAGCAAAAAGCTAGAGCCCTCAGCCTTATCTCTGTAAGGAAATGAATTCTGCCAGCAATCTAGGTGAGTTTGGAAACTAAAAGGAAATTGTTCTGAAAAGAACATAAAATTCCATACAAATTCCATACAAATACACTCGTTCGTGCAAAGAGAATTAAAGGGTTATCCTTTCCTCTGAGCACCTCCCTAAATGGAAAACATCCTTCGACTTAGGGAAATTACAAAAAGCAAAAAAGTCGTATCTGTGTTATTATTATCATTATTCTTTCCTATCCCCAAATTATCATTATCATCCCCAAATGCTGGCAGCTAAGAGAAGAAAAATTTTTTTGTTTGTTTTAAACATACAGCAGTTGTAGGAAGCAATTTGGGAAATAAATTATTACATTTTTATTATATATTCTGTCTATATGGGGAGTATTTAGTGCTTCTCTATATCATGCCTCCCTTTAATAAACAAAAGAATCTCAACCCTTTCTGTAGTTTGTTTTAGAAAAACAATAGGAGCTTGTATTTTCCAAATATAAAATTATAACTAGTTTATTGAAATGATCCAGACTCCACAGGGGGCAAGTAGCAAACAATTTTTTCTCCCCACTGCCCTTGCAAATCCTGTCTGATAGTTTTCTGTCCCTTGGATGAAATCTTTGGCAGCATAGCTTTCCTTGCTATTCTCAGATAATAAAGGAATGTTTTCTTTTTTACAGGTCTTAAATAATTCCATTTAGTGAAATACTAAAACTCTAAACTCTCGTTCAATTGAAAACATCTCCCCTCCTTTCTCCTGGGGTGAAATTAGGAGTGAGCCCTGCAGGGCTGCTGTGTTAGTTTCTTCTGTCTTTCTCAGGCAATCCCTCCCTGCACCTGCTAGTTGCAGTCTGCAACCAGCGTAAGGAGAAGCAAAGGAGAAGCATAAGAGCAGGAACAGTCCTGCTCAGCCAGATCAGGTGTGACCTGGGTGTGCTAGTTTCCAAATGTGTATTCTTTCTCTCTGGGACGCCATTTTGGAATCTTGGGTGAAGCCCCTCCCCTTATCACGCCACATTTTCCTGCCTCTGCCTCCTTAGGCTTCCTGCCTCCTCCCTCATCTGCATCTGAAGGTACACTTGCACCTTCCTCCTGCTGTGGTTGCCTCACCTTTATCAGGAGGCCCTCTTAGGCATGGCCCACTTCAAGACAACAGCCATAACCCATGCCCAGGTTTAATCTGCAGGTCCACCCCCAGCTCAGAGGTAATATGCCTGTGTTCTTGACCTGCTGAAGTGCTTTCTACCATCAGAGCCAGGCACAGCCTCTCAATTTCAGACTTTCTAGGTGTGAGTCAAATGTCAATCTTCATGTCCCTCTGACTCCAGGAGCATACGTCAAGTTCTCCAAATGGCTCCATGGAAGCCTATTTCACTGGTTTCAGATGAATTTTAAGTAGGTGAAGTCTCTCCCTTCTGCATCCCCCCTTCTTGGAGGGATAGAGAAGAAATGCACAGCAACCTCTCCTCTTTCCAAGTCTCATGAAACTTTGGATGCTTCTCATCCTCTGAGATAGCCTGGGGGTGGATGTGGGCTGATACCTGCAGAATGGGGCCACCCCAAGGTAGCTTAGACTTTTCTTTAGGATATGAGAATACTTGATGCCTCTTGTCTTATTTTTGCCCTTTTTTGCCTCTGCTAAAACTCTGAGATAGAAGGACAAAGTTCATCTAATATCCTGTTCCCAAAGTATATTGGAATATTAAATAAACTTTTAAAATTAATGTCTTCTCTCAAAGATTTTTAAATGGCTCTTCCAGGAATGGTACCCACCCTCCTGATCTATTAATAGTTGAGGAAGATCACTGTTTTGCATATTAAAAATATTAAATTTTCTTCAGGCTCTTCTTGGGGCCTTTGGCATCTTTGAATCTATCCAAATTTGGTGCCTGGGACCAAAGACCAATAGAGACCTCTATTTAGATATAACAAAATATTTAACCTCGGTGAGCTGCAAGTGGTGATTGAATCTGACAAGGTTTGCAACAAAAACTTAAAATGCTGAGACCCTTAGGCCATGATACGATTAGGGTCTCCTAGGTTCATAGGACCAGAAAGGGTCTAAGAGATTAGTAAGGCCTGAGCTGTGAGTTATCACTTCTGTCACTTGTTTGCTTCCCTTGTGACCAAGAGCAGCTCATTGGGGTTGGGATACTCATATAAGTTCATAACATAGAGTCAAGATGACTGCACCCTGGGGGTCTGAACATACCACCTTAGTCTAACTGGCCTCGTTCTCATGCCAATTGAGCTAATACTGCAGAGAACAGTGAGTAATATAGTAGCAGTCCCTGGAATACTGTTTCTCCCTTTGCCCAGAATGGTTCTAAAATTTCTGCAGCTCTCCTCTAGACTGGAAAATCAATCTAAGAGTCTGGATTTTCCCATAAAGTTTACATCAATATGATTCTGAGTCTTAAAAGAATTTTAAAGGTCCAGGGAGATAGATAAGGGAGATAATATCTTCTACCAAAAGGTTGTCACTTTCAGAGTATCACTCCACAAGGCGAGATGCTATCAAAGTGTTTTGTTATCAAGGTATCTCTGTGAGCCCCACATGCCAGCACAGTAAGAGAACAGAAGCAGTAGGTATAACCTTTCCCCCTCATTGGAGAAATCAGCTCATCTCCCAGATTTTAGCAAGTGCAGATGGAGTTGGAGATCGGTTTGACATCTCCTATAGGAAATTCTACAAAACTCTACTCTGGATAGGATTTTATAAGCTAAATGGTATATATGAAGTGGTTTCCATTTCTTGAAACCTCTGAAGAGCAAGAATTGCATTAAGGGGGAACCAAGGGCAACACACCTAACCTAATCATCTGTACCACGGGAAGGGCGGCGGGAGGAGGGGGGAGGAGGGAGGAGGGGACGGGTATTTGTATACACAAGGAGTGCAATGCGCACTACCCGAAGGATGGACATATTTGAAACTCGGACTTGGGGGGGGAACCAAGGACAACACACGTAACCTAAACATATGTACACCCATAATTTGCTAAAATAAAAAAATAAATAAATAAAAAATAAAAAAAAAAGAATTGCATTAATATTGTGAATTTTGGCTCTACTAGAATAATGTTCTTAATCAATGTCCCATCTTCCCAGATGACTGTCAACCAAGAGAATAGGTGGTATTTCCTTCCGAGGGTCTGAATGTCACAGAGTAGCAGCTTATTGTCCTAAAGTTGCATATCCAAAGGTTTCCCCTCAGAGAAAGGGCAGGGAGTCGAGACAATAAAAATGAGACTTCTTTTGATCAGAGATTAAAGGTAGGTGACAAACATGACGATGATTCCTATTGTCTAGCCTATAATGATAGGTAATTTAGAGATGACAAATTTATTTCTTTCCTATTCTTGGATAATCCTCATCACCCCTGGCTGCCCCGCAACTCCCCAAGTATACAAAAACAAAGTTCATGGCTGCCATGGACATCCTAGATTGCTCTCCACCGTGTTGCCTAAGAAGGTTATTGATCTAAAGATGGAAACAAATATGATTTTCTGAAATATTATTCAACTTGAGCCCTGACAAATATAAAGTTTCAGTATAACAGCAGCAGTATTTTGAAAAATTCATGTGCTTTTCTCTTTTATTTTTTCCTAGTCATGACTTTCTCTTTAAAGAGCTCAAAGCATCCACGTAGGTGTTTTGGAGGGAGAGTAGTAATTAAGAATGAAAGAGGTAATAGTTTCTGACATGTAAACTAGGATGTTGCAATGAGACAACTTCAAGGTGAAAGAGAAGATTTCTGACATCACTTTGGCTCCCACCTAACATGTTAGGAGCCAGACTTAACAATCCAAATCATAGAGTTTTTCCTCTTTTGTCTATGACATTTTGCCAAGAAGCTTCCTACCCTGTGGTAGAAACAGGATGTGTTGGAGGCGAAGTAAAAGAAAACTTTCCTCTTGTGGTCCAGGGAATGGAGAGGAGGAAAAGAGGAAAGAGGAAGGGAAAGGTGGATGCTGAGAAACTCATGCTCCAAGGTGGTCATTCTACCCATTCGAGATTCCAGGACAGCTATGCCAATGGCGTCACCGCAACATGAGATTTCCTGGCATGATTAGGAGACTGGAATGCTAAGGTCCCTGAGAGAGAGAGAGAGAGAGAGAGAGAGAGAGAGAGAGAGAGAGAGAGAGAGGGG
>NW_012152063.1:8002249-8008134 GCF_000956105.1 Propithecus coquereli
GAGAGAGAGAGAGAGAGAGAGAGAGAGAGAGAGAGAGACCCACCCTAATTTGCACTATCTTTTTTTTTTTTTTTTCTGAGACAGAGTCTCACTCTGTTGCCCAGGCTAGAGTGAAGTGGCATCATCATAGCTCACTGCAACCTCAAACTCCTGGGCTCAAGTGATTCTCCTGCCTCAGCCTCCTTAGTAGGTGGGACTATAGGTGCACACCACTACACCCCGCTAATTTTTCTATTTTTTGTAGAGACGGGGTCTTGCTCTTGCTCAGGCTGATCTTGAACTCCTGGTCTCAAGCAATCCTCCCACCTCAGCCTCCCAGAGTGCTAGGACAGTTTGCACTCTAAAGCCTACATTCATACCCATGTAACATGGCCACAGAGTTGAGAGCCACAGGCCTGCCGTGGGACCTGCTGTGGCGTTGGAAGAGACAATCCCATAGCAGAAGTATTCAGGATGGGTAGCCCTACTAGGGACTAGGCAGGGGAGAGATCTAGAAGGATCTATAGCCAGAGAGAGCTGAAGGTAGGCCAAGCCAACAAGGAAGGGCGACTAGGCCTAGACTGAACCAGGTAAAAATAGACAACTTTAGTAGCCACGAAGTCTGTAGCCAAAACTTGGGTAAATCATAATAGGCACTAACCAGTGCATACCCCAGAACCAGGACTAGGCCATAGGGACCCTTCTCCCTGCCCTATATCCTGAAAATACAATAAACTATACCCCTCCCCCATGTACTTCCAGGTAAGAAGGGAGTAATGAGTGAAATTGTGAGAAGTCTGAGAACCTGAGAATTACCAAAAGAGGTGGTTTAAATGACTGGATCAGAATACATTTTAAACCAGATTAAATCAAGTTTGGTTTCATTTTTCTTTCCTACTACCTACCAGGTCACAAGACAAAATCAGCTATAGACAAAACAAAGAAACTAAATCTCTTTTAAATTTCTGTATGATGAGTAATTTTGCAATCCTGCTACAAAAACACTCAGATAAATAAGTTCACATCATATTGCATTTGACCACACGAAAATAAAATAGATTCTTTCACTACCTGGAAATTTGCTATAAAGTCTTATTTATGAGAGGCTTTTGTGTTTGAAGAATGATCATTATTTTATACTTTAATATCTAATATTTTAATCTCATGGATTTATTAAGAGCATTAGATTACATTATTTGAGCACAATTCTTCCTCCGCTCCCAACCTTTGCATGGTTCACTGTAGGCAGAGCATTCTTCCCTACCGCTTTGATGTTGGGGTTGGCCATGTGACTTGCTTTAGACAATGTGGACAGAAAAGAGAGTGCATCAGTTTTGAGACAAGGATTAAGAGACACCACATTTCCATTCTCCTGTCTTACATTTCTGCCATGAGAAGAGCCCTGGATAGCTACTGGTCCCAGAATAGACACATCTAAACCCAACTCACAGCCTGAAGGAGAGCCTCCCCAGCCCACCTGTAGGTCCATGAATATGCTATAAGTGATTTGAGAGTTGCTTTTCACACATCGATATTGCAGTGAAAACTTGACTGATACATTAAGCAATTACTATTTCTTTAAATATTAAACAATCAATTATTCTAAACATTCATATGTATACATACAACTGATAAACCAAATCACAGATTTAATAATTTATAATTTCCCAGATAGTCAAACATTGACTATAAACTTATTTAATCATATTCTCTAAAAAATTACTCAAAAATCACAAAGTTAATATTAATATATTAGGTTCTTGTAAATGTTTTAAACAACTTAGAGACAAAGCACACACAATATTATGTTGATTACCAGCACTGCAGGATTTGGGTGGTTAAATAATTGCTTCTCGATTGGGTTTGGAATCTGATCACACAATCCAAAATGATTCAACCCCAAACTACTAGTTATTAAATTAAACCTCTATTATAACTGAAACTTACTTTGGCTTTTAATTAATTATCTTTCCTATAGATTGGAATTTTTTGATATATGGTTTCTGTCTACAAAATGATACATTCTCTCACATTTTCTATGTCTGGTAGTACCTAACCAATAGTCTTACCACTCTGATATAATGGTCTGGCCTGAAGGTATAATTGGAGACTTCTGTCTCATCTCATTAAAACTAGTAGAGTACCTAGATCAGGATTTTTTGAACTTTAAGGCGCAGGCAAATCACTTGAGAATCTTATTAAAAACATACTTTGGTTTAGTAGAGCTGGAGTAGGGCCTGAGATTAAGGGATATCGATGCCACTGCTCGTTGAACCGTACAGGTGCTTTGCATAGCAAGGATGTAAGGATTTCTTCTATGTAGTTGACTTCTTCTGTGTAGTTGATTTCTTCTATGTAATTAATTCTCTTTGGGACATCTGGCCCCTTTGTTTGCTTGGAACACATTATCTTTCTGCATGGTTATTACATGTGCTGATTAACTGTCAAACCTCCATTCTCCTGGCTCTTTCATTTGACTACTGCTACTCATCAATTTTTCTCTTTCTTGGAACAACATCTACCTCTTCTGATGTTTCCTGTGTCTGTTCTTTCCTGTATACAGAAATAGAAATAAATACATTTCAATACTTCATAAACAGACCGCCAGGAAAAATTATAAAAGGTTTTGAAATAGGAAAAAAAGAAAACAAAAGATTATTGTCTGTGCTGTCTAGCACAGGCTTCACTGTCTTTGAACTATTTTACAACTCTGTAAGTGGTAGTGAACTAATAATAATACAAGCATTCTTGTCCATAGAAATGCGAAATAACAGTTCAATGCCCTTGATGATTACTTGTGCATAGTAATTTTGCATTTATTTGTAAATTCATTTCAACATCCCTTATTGCCTAAATATATGTGGCTCTTTAAATTCTCCTTTGACAAAGTAGTAACACAGTGCTGGTCCCTTCATTAATTAAAAAGTTACATAAAATCTTTCACATGAATTCATTCTATATCTGCACAAGAGTCGTATAGACTAAATATTCTTGTTTAAAAATTATCCTTTAACAAGACATAATTCATTGAAAAAAACTACCCACCGTCTTATTTACTAATTACTTTCATTAATAAGGAAAAATTGAACAAATCTATTTGTCTTCGCCATATTTTTATATCTGTCTTTTCTATATTTTATTTTAAATTTTTTTTGAGTATCATTATGAACTTAAAATAATGCAAACAATCATTTGATTCTTCATTTTTCAAAATTTAGCCAATGACAACTCTTTTAATGTGTCTCCTTTGTCCTTTCAGCACTCATTCTAATATATTTTTTAAAGAATCCTTGTGTTCTGGCAATAGAAAAATAATGTCCTGACCCATTTGATTTTTTTTTTTCTTCCCCGTTTCAAGTACTGGAAACTACCACAGTCCAAGGAGTCCAAGCTCCTTCTAGTGGAGAAAAGTATCAAAGACCTAAATTGGGGTATATAAGTATACCTGAGAGTTGGTGGTGAGTAAGTGCCACAGCATGAGTGCCTCTGCTGGCCATTTCAGAAGTCACAGAGCTGGAAAATATGTCTTTTTTAAAATCCTGAGTTCCTACTGATTTTCCCAAGCATATTAAGTTGCTATGCCCTGCTTTTCTTATAGTCTGGGATTTCACTGACCTCTAAGACTTTTTACTGTGCTTCTGCTAAGGAAAAGATGCTAGGCTCATTAAAAAACAAAACAAAATAACCACGGATAATAGATTTCCACATGCAAAGAGGAAGGGTTTGGGGGAGAGCTATAAAACAAAATTTGTATTTTAGCTCTAAATTGTTTTCTTGCTCTAATCCTGCGTGTATAGATACTTAACATATAACCAGAGAAGAAGAGAGGGTAGCAAACCACAAGGATTTGGGGAAATCTCTTCAGAGACAGAACAACCAGATATGGACCATGAACAAGAAAAATCAAGCATTCTGTCTCAAACAATCTCCGTTTCTCTGGCTTCAAACTGGGTTCCCAGTTTGCTGGGAGAAGTAAAATATTCATTTTATTACAACTTCCCATTCGTCAGGGACAGAGACATCAGTGCTCTCCAAGGATGCTGGAACTGTGATTTATGATCCCCTGGAGCTTTCTCTAAAGTAGCAAATACAACTACTTCCAATGTAGAATTTTCCTCTTTGCTTATGGGAATCAGGTATCACACGACTTTAAAGAGTTTTCTTTTTTTCCTCTTCTTAGTTGCAGTTTTTGTCAGAACAAAATTGCATCCTGCCCCACCCAGAAAACTGGAATGATGACTAATGCGAGATTTTTCAATCTAAAAGCTGCCTGTCAGCATGAAATACAGCCAAATCCAAGTCAGAGGGCTCGGGCATCCTCCTAGCCTTCTTGTAAGGCAGCCAGAGGGTGCAGTGGGAGTGCTCCTGGCCAGCGGATTGGTTGTGCCCTCGCACAGAGCTCACGTGACCTGGGATTCACTTCTCTCCACAGATTGTTTCTCAAAGATAAGCAAACACTAAAGATCTTGTTCTCTCTCCAGCATGCGCACTGTTTCTCTCTCTCTTTCACACACACACACACAAATGTATGCACAAAATAGTTAAATGCTGTTGTATGACAATAAGATTCTTCCTAAAACATACAGACTTTATTACAGATTATCAGGGAAAGAATATACTTGAATGAGTTGGGGGTTTTTTGTTTGTTTGTTTTTTTCGTGGTGAGAGACAGGTTCTCGCTCTTGCTCAGGCTGGTCTTGAACTCCTGGCCTCAAGAGATCCTCCCACTTCGGCCTCCCAAACCGCTGGGATTACAGGCAAGAGCCACCACTCCCTGCCCACCTTGAAAGCTCTTACACACTGTGTGGGAATACTAAGGTGTCCATCGACTAAGATTATTATATATCAGTCTTCAGAATGGCTTCTTCCATACTAGACTGAAGCAAGTGGCAGTTAATGCCAAGTGACTGCAAAGCAACAAAGTGCTACATTCATTTCTGGTAACTGAGGAGTTAATATTGCCCCCAAAGAAGAGAAATTATCCTTTAAAAATCAAAAACCACCCAAATTTGGGAACACATTTAAAGTACCATCTCTTTTGAAGTATTTATAAGAAAATTTTGGGGAATTTATCTTCACAAATACAGGAGGATGAAGAAATTTAGAATAGATTTTGCATGATCAAAGATATAACCGTAAAGTTAACACAACACTCAGTTGCTCTACTTTCCGAAAAGATACTGAAATTTGAATAAGCAACTCACAAACTCCATTTATCCAATTTCATTACATTTCAGCACTAGGTAAACTTCATCTGCAAGCAGCATTTATAGTCTAGCCAAGTTTTTATATCCTTACTTCATTTAATGAATACTTACTTCTTGGCAGGTTCTATGTTAGGACTAGGGATACAAAGGTATATAGTTGGAGGGGGGTACCCTGCCAACAAAATTTCTCTTGGTCCTGGTTTTATAAAGTTCTCTGACTCTTGCATTTAAAAGAAGCAGCATCAGTTGTGAAAGCAGCTAGAAAGAGAGGGGTCATTTTGCCTAAATAGAACTCAGTGGGGAATTAGCTGGAAAGCAAAAGAGGTTTCTGAGCAGCCAAAACCAGATTCCACACATTCCAAATACTAAAAGTCATGGATTGAACCCTAGACATGACTTGTAGGACCTATTTATTTCACTTCATACACAATTCTAGCAATTGATGTATATGAGAATACTGGCTCCCTTACAAAGATAAATTTGAGAACTTCCAAAGTTAATACTGGGAGACGGTCCAGCCTGGAAGCAGAGTCAAACCATGAAGTCCTGGCTCACCCCCATCTGATTCTAATGGGCAGTGTTAACTTTGTTTCCAAAGTATATTTGACTAACAACCCACAGCTGATAAAAGGGCTATAGAGGTTAAAGTTAGAGGTTACCCTGAAGGATTTGATCAGGTGGTATGTTTTATGTTTGTTT
>NW_012152063.1:8008319-8012449 GCF_000956105.1 Propithecus coquereli
TTTTTAGTAGAGACAGGGTCTCGCTCTTGCTCAGGCTGGTTTCAAACTCCTGAGCTCAAACAATCCGCCTGGCTCGGCCTCCCAGAGACCTAGGATTACAGGCGTGAGCCACCGCGCCCGGCCAGGTGGTATGTTTTATATATGGCCTTTAGAGACATTAACTCCAAAGATGTTATGGGGTTTTTTTGCCCTGTAGGATGTTAACCAGTTTTGTATCTCAATTAGCAATGTTTTCTTTTGCTAACGGCACACACTTGTATATATGTGTGTGTAAGCACTGGGGGAAACCAATTCTTTTGTCTAATTCCCAGTTCCCTCACTAATGATTTAAATAAAACTTTGACATGTTCTAACAGATAACTTTGTTTAAGGATTTTGCTTTTAAAGCTCTGTCCTGTTCCACATATTGTCCGAGATACCTACCTGCCCTTCAGTCCGTGAAGACTAACAAATTCTCAGGTACTTGACTCATGTCACTTTCTTCTTAGCTCCTAGTCTGTCTGCAGAAAGCAGGGAACCATCCTAACATTTACCCCAGAGTATTGCTTTCTTGATCATTTTGGTGCCTTCGTGGTTGGGGCCGAGAGAGAGATTTTTGTTCACAGCAGTTTTCTGGGCCTTCCTTTCCAGCCTCCCATCAGCTGACTGCTGCTGTGAAGGAGAGACACAGCAAATGACCTGGCCTGGCCCTTTTAGGGACATCAGTATAAGCAATCTTACTGTAATAAAATACCAAAGCTCTGTGCCAAGAAAAATGGGCCCATGGGCCTTTTCTGAAAGAACTTTGCAATATTTGTAACTTCCTTATTTTTGCTATTCCTTATCTGTTTTCCTAAAATAGATGATAAAACTTAAGAAGAGCCTATGTGGAGGGGTTTGGGGAATATTTTTCCCTTTTTATTTCTGTTCGAATATTTCCCATCCTCTATATATAACTAATGTTAGCAATTTGGTTTATGATTTGGTTTCCAGTTTTTCTATGTATTTTAATGTGTTCTGCTATCTTTTCATGTCAAAAGCGTGTCTTTTTGAACCATTTCCGAACAGATCTTGAATGTTGGTATAGCGATGGAATACTTGGGAATTGTACTCAATCTATTTGGGGATTCAGAAAGTCATTGTTTTGTAATTTGTTTTATCTATTGTTGGAAACACCTGTGGAGTATGGAAATTGAGGAAGGTAGATGGAAATGTGGAGGAGAAGAGGGTAGAAAATATGTCTACGAAAGCTGTAAGGCACTCTGGGAGGCCAAGGCAGGAGGATCACTTGAGCTAAGGAGTTCAAGACCAGCCTGAGCAAGAACAAGACCCCGTCTCTACTAAAAATAGAAAAATTAGCTGGGCATGGTGCCACATGCCTGTAGTCCCAGCTACTGGGGAGGCTGAGGCAGGAGGATCACTTAAGCCCAGGAGTTTGAGGTTACAGTGAGCTATGATGATGTCACTGCACTCTGCCCCGGTAACAGAGAAAGACTCTGTCTCAAAAAAATAAAATAATAAAATAAAATAGCTGTCAGGAATTACCTAGACTGCCCAGTCTGCACATACACAGTGAGAAGGGAGGGGGGTGAACAAAATTTCCACTGACTAGACAGGGCCACTCTGATGTGTGTGTTTGTAGGAGAAGGGGAGGGCAATGAGGAAGGACAAAGATAAATTCTGGATAATCTCAGGGGAACTCAATTGTCCTTAAAAAGGTGGGGCAGGGGGTGGAAGGGCGGCAGATGGATACTTAAAAGGAGCTGAACAAGGATATTGAAGCCCAGTGGGAATAAATTTAGAAAAAGTACATGCTTCCTCCAGTCAACTTGACCTATGAAGTAAAACAAGTTTAACAAATTAATTCACTCAAATGTCAACAGACATTTATCAAGCATCCAGTCTGTGCCAGGCACTGTAGTAGGAGTTAGAATCACAGATATCACAGCTGATAAGACTGCCCCACTGGAGAAGAACAATATGTGAACAGACAAGTAAAATGCTAGTTAAGTATTCAGATAGGGAAGCACAGAGGAGGGGCAAATAACTCAGGGTTGGTTTGTTTTTGGATGGAGTTAGAATCAGGGAAGACTTCCTAAAAAAGGAAACATCTGAGATTAGACCTAACAAACAAGTAGAGCTAGCCAGCCAAGCAAACAGCAGATACCAAGGCCCAGAGTCAAAAATAGCACTATGGGTTAGGAGGCCTGATGATGACAGTTCACTTGGCTGGAGCATTGAGAACAAGAGCCAGAGACCCAGGAAGTGGTGAGAGATAAGGAAGGAGAAAGCAGGTTCTCCATATTTATATTTCAAGTAGATTTGCCTTTGACTAACGGAATGGCTAATGTTAAGGCTAATTGTAAACTATATGGGCAGTTCACTTATTCATTACTTGAGAATCCAGCCAAAAGGTTCACAGTCTTGCTCTCTAAGCGTGTGGGAGAGAGAGCTGGTAGAAGGGAACCTCACTTTCTGTTCCAGAAGATCCCCAGGCATGGAATGGCAGAAGTTGATAGACTAGAGGCAGATTTCTCTTGATCAAGGCTATGACTTACCAAAGAATTGAGTTGGTCTTAAGTCCCTCAGGGTCATCATCTCCTTGACACAGAGAAATGGAGATGGAAAGGGAGGGAAGAGGAGGTGGAAAAGGGGGTAGTGGGACATAAAAATTAATAGCTCTGGCTGAGCATGGTGGGTCATGCCCGTAATTCCAGCATTGTGGGAGGCCGAGGCAGGAGGCTCGCTTCAGGTTAGGAGTAAAAGACCAGCCTAGGCAACACATCAAGGTTGCACCACTGTACTCTAGCCTGGGTGACAGAGCAAGACCCTGTCCCCTCCCCCCAAAAAAAACAAGGTTAATGGTGCCTACCAGCAGGACTCCTCTGGTAAATGCCAGTCACCCAAGCTCCCTTACTTCAACATGTAAATTAACATTCTGAAAGCTCTATCTTGTGTGGGCAGAAGCTGAAGGCTTCTCATTCTTGCTGAGCCCTTCAATGACCTGGGTCCTCAAGTGAGAGAGAAATTGCCACGGAGGCTTGTGAGAGAGACTGGAGGGTCCAGGATCTTTATGCTTCACATCCTTAACTGCTTGGGTTGGCCAGGAGGATAAGAGGCATTGACCCAGGGATATGGCTAAAGATACATACCGTTATTCTATAGTTTCTTCCAGGAAAACTGCTCTTCATCCTTCAAAACCCAGATCTTTCAGCATAGACTTTCTCCATGGCCCCAGGCAAAGTAAATGGCTTCTTCCTCCAGGTTCCTACATCACTTTGGACATATCCATACTAAAGCCCTTATCATATATTTATTTATGTAACATTTTTCCCACACTTCCCCACCTGTTCTAAATATCTTGCTTATGACTCAGTACATAGTAGAGATATATAATAATTTTTGACCGAATGACCTGAATCAGCATTGGATTAGGCAGGCAAGGGTAGCAACGAAGTAGGCAGGAGCTGAGAGTTAAGCTGGGGTCCTGACTTCTCACCCAGGCGCAGGCAAGAGAAGTCACAACTGTGGACTCAAGTCAGTGCTGGGAGGATAGGCAGGCGGGGATGGCTGTAGGGGGCATCAGAGGAGTCACAGCATAGGTCACATAAGGTCCAATTACACTGAGGGACCCAGGCTCACTCAGTGGATGGGTGCCTGATAATATTGGAGAAATACCTACCTCTCTATGCAGGGTCAGTGTACTAGGGTACCAGTGTGGGCTTCTGGGGTCAGACTTCTTGCCCCTTTCTATTTCTGTGTCCCAAGGCAAATTGCTTAATCTCTCAACACCTCAGTTTTCTTGTCAGTAAAATAGGGATAGTAGTATTCTCTACATTATGTTTTGTTTTTCCTATTAAATGAGATAATCAATGTGTATTGTTAGTGCAGTGCCTAGCACACCGTGTGCACTCATTATCTGCTATCTGTTTTATTACTCTGGCCACAATGTTTGGACTGCTTTAGGTGCTGCGCCCTTCAGGGGATGAGCACTGCCCAATTCACTCAACTGGGATTCTGGCATCAACTTTGGAAACTACTCCAGGGAAGGGACCATATCTTCTGCATCCAAAATTCCCTTTCACTTAGCTATTTGATATGATCAACATTTAAGTGCCTACTGCATTAGTTTATGGCAATAGATACTAATT
>NW_012152063.1:8012686-8029748 GCF_000956105.1 Propithecus coquereli
TCTTGCTCAGGCTGGTCTCGAACTCCTGAGCTCAAACAATCCGCCCACCTCGGCCTCCCAGAGTGCTAGGATTACAGGCGTGAGCCACCATGCCCGGCCTAATTCTTTTTATTAAATTACTAATAAATGACTTTGAACAGCAAAGTTAATAGAAGGAAGCAAAATCATTTACTAATTTTTATAATGAGAAAAGATTTCATTTGCAATCAATTACAGTGCCTAGCCTAGCTTAGTGTTTTGCATAAATATTTACACACTTGAATCAAAATGGCTGTAAGATATTCTATACCTATTTTATTAAATAAGTTCTCGGTAGATCCAGAGTCCACTCTTATATTCTAGCAAATCTGAGGCAGAACTAAATACCTTGGACTGAAATCCTTTCATAGGATTCACAGTCATGTTGTCTTCTTTAACTAAAATAGCATTTCAATTACAAGCTGTGGTTACAGTGAATTAGTGTATGACCCACAGGCAAACGGCCAATTAAGCAATTATAAGAAATGTATTAACCTGCTGAGTTTCCCCTGTGTTCCAAATAATTACTTGAGGGTACTTGAGACACAGTATTGCCTTTCATTCCTGAGTCCTCCTCATTAGAAATACTATTTATATGATTCACATCTTTTAAACTGAGGATGGGACTAAATTATACTTTGTTTTCAACTTAAGAATCAGAAGAAGTTGGAAGACAAAATGTTTGGCACTTTAATTGGAAAAAAAATAACCATTACATTCCTGGGCATGGCCACTTGAATTGATATACCAGCATGTGGACTGAAGACAGCCACCTGTCCCTTTGCAATCACCTTGGAAAGAATATCGACCCCTTATATTATACTTTCAAATGTCAGACTTTCCCTTTGAGATTCAGATCAAAAGTGCATGGTTGTGAAAGACATTTTCTAGCCTTCTTGCCTACATATGAATTTTTAAAAATGTAATATGGGGAAAGGCAAGGCAATCTAATAACCCAGAAAAAAACCTCAAATTTGAGATGTGCAAGAAGAAAATAGTGCATGGCAATTGAATTACTAAGTAAAGAGTTCAGAACCAAGCCCAGCTCTTCTGGCTTCTTCCTTCATGTTCAAGGCTCTGTTTGATCAGGTCTAGGTAAACAGATATGCAGGAAACATGGGAACTAAGTTTCCATCCTACCAAGATAGATGTTTTTACAGTTAACAAACACAAAGTGTTTTTGATTACCTGCTACATACCAAACACCATACTAGGTACTAGACTCCCACAACAGTACTGTAAGACATACATTATTATCTCCATTTTCTAGCTGGGAAACCTTAAGTTCAGAGAGGTTAAGTAACATGCCTTGCATCACACAGCTAGTAAGAAGTGGAAGCAGGAATAGAATCAGGTCAGCTGGATTCTATTCCACCTTGTCTCTTAGTTAAAACAACAAAAAAACTTTTCACAATGTTTTTCCAGGAATCAGGGATGGATCCAAGTTTTGTGAAGCCTAAAGTTTATATAATTTGGGGGAGAGAACTTCTTTAAGGAAAAGAATGCAAAATATCTTACTTTTGCAAATTTTACAAAAATATGTGAGCTCATAAACACATTGTAAGGGCCCTCCCCTGTCACTGAGCTGGGGCAAGTGACAGCTTCATTAATGTCATAGAAAATCTATTTCTGCTGGAGATTCAACACTTCGAGTTACCTTTGCCTGGTTAAGAGAGTGAGAGAAGGTACTTTTGTGATGCAACAGGACATTTTGATAGCACCAGATACCTTCTCCACACCCAAACGTATCCATTGCTATAGGAAACTTAGATGCTGCTGGCAATTAAGGTGTATTGGTAAGATCCTTCAACACATGAGAGTACTCTGGGGCGGCACTCTACTCAGGGAAACGGAGTGAGGCTGTCTCTAAATACACACACACACACACACACACACATATATATATATATATAAAATAAATAAATAAAATGTATGATTCAGTGATTTTTAGAATACTCACAAAGTTATACATTGATCACAACCATTTATTTTTATCACTCCAAAAAGAAACCTCATACCTATTAGCAGCCAATTCCTTTTGCCTTCTCCTCACCCCCTTGTCCCTGGAAAACATTATTCTACTTTCTGTCTTTTTGGATCTGCCTATTCTGAGGATTTCGTATGAATGAAAACATACAATATGTGGGCCTTTGTGTCTGATTTCTTTCACTTAATGTTTTAAAGGTTCAGCCACATAATAGCATGTATCAGAACCTTATTTCTTTTTATGATTCAATAATGAACAATGTTCCATTGTGTGGACATATCATGTTTTGTTTAATCCATTCATCAACTGATAAACATTTGTGTTGTTTTTACTTTTGGGCTATTATGAATAACACTGCTACAAATATAATGTATGTACCAGTTTTTGTGTAAACATATGTTTTCAGTACTCTTGGATATATACCTACATGTGAAATTGTGGGGTTATAGAGAACTCTCTTTTTAACACTTTGAGGAACTGCTGAACTGTTTTCCAAAGTGGCTGCATCATTTTACATTCTCACCAGTAACATACGAGCATTCCAATTTCTCCACATCCTGCCAAAACTTGTTATTGTGCATTTTTCATTACTCTCACCTTAGTGGGTGTGAAGTGCTATCTTGTAGTTTTGATTTTTGATTTGACTAGTCTCGGATGACTAATAATGTTGAGCATCTTTCATGTGCATATTGGCCATTTGCATATCTTCCTGGGAGAAATGTCTGTTCAGATCCTTTGCCCATTTTTTAATTGGGTTAATATCTGATACCCAGATATTCTGGGTATCAGAATATCTAAAAAAGTCCCCTTTCTGATATATGACTTTCAAATATTTTCTCTGATTCTGTGGGTTGTCCTGATGGTGTCCCTTGAAGACCAAGTTTTTCCTTTTGATGAAGTACGATTTATCTATTTTTTATTGTTGTTTGTGTTTTTGGTGTCATATCTAAGAAACCCCTGCCTAATCCAAAGTCACAACGATTTAAGCATATTTTTTTCTTCTAAGAGTTTTATAGTTTTACCTCATGTTTAACCCCCTTTTGAGCTGACGTGAGATAGAGGTCTAACTTCACTCTTTTGCATGTGGCTGTACAGTTGTTCTAGCATCATTTGTTGAAAAAACCTACCATTTCTCCCATCAAATGGTCTTGGTACTCTTGTTGAAAATCAATTGACCATAATGCAAGAATTTATTTCTGGCCTTTCAATAATTCTATTCCATTGATCTATATTTCCATTCTTATGTTAGTATTACACATTAGCTTTGTAGCATGTTTTAAAATCTGGAATTTTTAATCTTTCAACTTTGTCTTTTTCTTTTGACATATTTTGGCTATTCTTGCATTTCCATATGAATTTTAGAATCAGCTTGTTGGTTTTTGAAAAAAAATAATAAAGAAAGAAAAGAGTTGGGACTTTGGTAGGAATTACATTAAACCTGTAGATCAATTTGGAGCATACTGCCATCTTAACAATATTAAGTCTTCCACTCCAGGAACATAGAATATTTTCCATTTATTTAGGTCTTCTTTAATTCCTTTCTATGATGTTTTGTATTTTTCAGTGTACAAGCCACGTACTCCCTTTGTTAGATTTATTCCTAAATATTTTATTCTTTTTGATGCTATTGTAAATGGAATTTTTTCTTAATTCCATTTTTATGGATATTATTATTGTTATTATTACATGATATATAGAAATACAACCGATTTTTGTATCTTGATCTTGTATCTGGAAACCTTCCTGAACTCATGTAATAGCTGTAATTGTGTGTGTGTGTGTGTGTGTGTGTGTGTGTGTGTGTGTGTTGGTTCCTTAGTATTTTCTATATATACATTCATGATAACTGTGAATAGAAATAGTTTTCCTTCTTCCTTTCCAAGCTGAATGCCTTTTAATTCTTTTTCTTGCCTAATTGCCCTGGGTAGAACCTGCAGTACAGTGTTGAATAGAAGCGGTGAGGGCAGACATCTCTGTCTTGTTCCTGATTTTAGAGGAAAAGCTTTCAGTCTTTTACCACAAAGTATGATGTTAGCTGTGGATTTTTCATAGATAATCTTTATTGGGTTGAGAGAGTTTCTTTCTATTTATAATTTGTTGAATGTTTTTATCATGAAAGAGTGCTGGATTTTTTTTAAATTAGCTTTTCTGCATCTATTAAGATAATCATGTTATTTTTGTCTTTTATGCTATTAATATCATATATTACATTGATTGATTTTTCATATGTTAAACTAGCCTTGCATTTCTGGGATAAATCCCTTTTGGTCATGGTGTATAATCATTTCTATATGTTTCCGGATTTGGTTTGCTAGTATTTTGTTGCAAACATTTGCATCTATATTCATAATGGGTATTGGTCTATAGTTTTCTTGTGATGTCTTTGTTTCATTTTGATTTAAGGGTAATACTGGCCTTATAAGATGAATTAGGAGATGTTTTCTCCTCTTCTGTTTTTTGGAAGAGTTTGTGAAAAATTTTTACTAATTCTTTACATATTTTCTGCAATTCACCAGTGAAGCCATATGGCAATGGGCATTTCTTCACAGGAAGTTTTTTCACTGCTAATTATATACAATCTCTTCACTTGTTATGGTTCTATTCAGATTTTCTATTATTTCTTGAGTCAGTAGGGTGGGAAACCTGCAGCCTTAAGGCCACATGTGGCCTTCTTAGTCCTTAAGTGGGACTTTTTGACTGAATACAAATTTTACTGAATCTTTTTTTTAAAAGGGGTGCAGCAGAGAAAGATGAAGCTTTTCTTGCCTCCTTTGGGGCTTAAAAGCCAACTATCTTGAAATCAGAAGGCCACCAGTTCCCTACCCCTTTGTTCACACTATTCTTTTATGATTTCTTTTTGTAAGGTCATTAATAATATTCTCTCTTTCAACTCTGATTTTAGTAGTCTTTTCTGTTTTTGTCTTCATTGGTCTAGCTACAGGTTTGTCAATTTTGTTGATCTTTACAAAAAACCACCTTTTTGTGTCATTGATTTTCTCTATTTTTTTCTATTCTTTTATTTATTTCATCTTCAATCTTTATTATTTTTTCCTTCTGCTTGATTTTAGCTTAGTTTGCTTTTTCTAGTTTCTTAGGTGGGAGAGTATGGATTTGAGATCTTTCTTTTTTAAAATATAGATGTTTAGAGCTATAAAATTCCCTATAAGCACTGCTTTAGCTGCATTTAGTAAGTTTTAGTATGCTGTGTTTTTATTGTTCTCAAAATATTTTCTAATTTGCCTTTTGATTTCTTCCTCAACCCATTGGTAATTTAGCAGTGTGCTATTTAATTTTCACATTTGCGAATGGCCCAAATTTCCCTCTTCTATTGATATCCAAATTTATTCTTGAGAAAAATGTGTATTCCGCTGTTGTTGGGTGGAGTATTCTATAGATGTCTTTTATGTCTAGTTGGTTTATGGTATTTTTCAAGTCTTCTACACCCTTGTTGAGTTTCTGACTAGTTGTTATATCCATTATTGAAAGTGGAGCATGAAGTCTTCAACTATTATTGTTGAATTTTCTAACTTAAAACAATCTAGTCCAGATTAATACCAACTTCAATTGTATACAAAAACTTTGCTCCATTATAGCCTAATTCCCTCCTTTCTCTTTGTGCAACTATTGTCATATACATTGCATCTTTATACATTATAAGTTTATCAATGAAATTTTACAATTATGAATTTATGAAGTTGCCTTTTAAACTATACTGAAGAAGAAAAGAGATACTAAGTAAAATATATTTTTACTGCCTTTTATATTAACCCATGTGCTCTTCATCTTTCATGTGGATTCAACTTACTGTGTAGTAGCGTTCTTTCATATCAGTTTAAAGGACTCCCTTTATTATTTCTCATAGGGCAGGTCTGATAGCAACAATTTCTATCAGTTTTTGTCTATCTGGGAATACCTTTATTTCTCCTTCATTTTTGAAGGATGATTTGGCTGGATACAGAATTCTGGGTTGACAGTTTTTTCTTTTAGCACTTTGAATATATAATACAACTGTCTCTGGTCCCTGTGGTTTCTGATGAAAAATCAGGTATTAATCTTGTTAAACGTTCCTTGTATATGATGAGTCATTTTTCTCTTGCTGTTGTTAAGATTATTTGTCTTTCAACAATTTGCAGTATGCCTAGGTATGGATTTCTTTGAGATTACCCTGCTAGTTGTTCATCGAGCTTCTTGGATGGGCAAATTAATATTTCATCAAATTTGGGAAGTTCAGGGTTATTATTTAGCCAATAGTCTTTCTGTATTTTTCTCTCTCTCATCTGCTTTTGGGACTCCCATTATGTGTACTGCACTCTTGATGACGTTCCACAGATCTGAGGCTCTGTTAACTTTTCTTCACTCTTTTCTTCACTCTTTTCTGGTTTTGTTTTAAGACTAGATAATCTCAATTAACCTTTCTTCAAGTTCACTGACTCTTTCTTGTACCAGTTTAAATCAGCTGTTGAGCTGCTTTAGTAGACTTTTCATTTCAGTTATTGTACTTTTCAAGTCCAGAATATCTATTTGATTACTTTTTTTTATTTTTACCTTTTTATTGATATTCTGTATTTGGTGAATTATTCTCATACTTTCATTTAATTTTTTATACATAGTTTTCTTTAGTTCTTTGAACATATTTATGATAGCTAACTTAAAGCCTAGTCCAATGTCTAGGCTTTCTTTTTTTTTTTGAGACAGAGTTTCACTCTGTTGCCCTGGCTAGAGTGAGTGCCGTGGCATCAGCCTAGCTCACAGCAACCTCAAACTCCTGGGCTCAAGCGATCCTTCTGCCTCAGCCTCCCGAGTAGCTGGGACTACAGGCATGTGCCACCATGCCCGGCTAATTTTTTTTTCTATATATTTTTAGTTGTCTGATTAATTTCTTTCTATTTTTAGTAGAGACGGGGGTCTCACTCTTGCTCAGGCTGGTCTCGAACTCCTGAGCTCAAACGATCCGCCCGCCTCGGCCTCCCAGAGTGCTAGGATTACAGGCGTGAGCCACCGCACCCGGCCTGTCTAGGCTTTCTAAGGGACAATTTCTATTGACTCTTTTTTTTCCCCTTACTTTAGGGACATACTTTCCTGTTTCTTTGTCAAGAACTAAACGTTTTAAATAATATAATGTGTTGACTCTGAAAATCAAGTTTATCCTCCTCCCCAAAGTTTATTTCTGTCACTATTTTTTTTTTGCATTTGCTGTTTGTTTGTTTCTTTGGTAATCTTCCTAGACTATTCTATGCAGCCTGAATTCTTTGCCATGTGTGATCATTGAGTCTCTGCTTCATTAGCTTAATGATCATCAGGTAATGTTTGGACAGAGATTTCCTTAAATCCCTTAAAACAATAATTCTCCCACTCTGCCAAGGGGCTCTACGTGCATATTGGGTTACACTTTCAATTCTCCAGCAAGCAGTTTATAACTATTCCTTACCTGTCACTTGCTGCTTGCACAGAGCCTCAAAAGTCAACCAGAGGTGAGTGTTTAAGGCCTTCTTAGGTTTTTCCTGGGCATGCACATGGCCTTCTAGATGCCCAGGAATATGGCATAGTTTTTAAAGTCCCCTATGGATATCTCATTACCCTGTGTAATAGTTAATTTTAGGTGTCAGCTTGACTGGATTAAGAGGTACCCAGATTGCTAGTAAAATATTATTTCTAGGTATATCTATGAGGGTGTTTCCAGAAGGGATAAGCATTTGAATCAATAGGCTGAGTAAAGAAGATCTACCTTCACCAATGTGGATCCAATCCATTGAAGGCCCAGATAGAACAAAAATGCAGAAGAAGGGTGATTTTTCTCTCTTCTGTGGCTGGGACATTCACCTTCTCCTACCCTCAGACATTACAACTCCAGATTCTCAGGCCTTTGGGCTCTGGGACTCATACCAGAAGCTCCCCAGTTTCTCAGGCCTTCAATCTTAGACTAAGAGTTAAACCATCAGTTCTCCTGGTTCTTAGGCCTCTGGACTCAGACTTAAGTATACCGCCAGCTTCCCTGGTTCTTCAGCTTGCAGATAACATATCGTGGGATTTCTCAACTTCCATAATTGTGTCAGCCAATTCCCATAATAAATATTTGTATATATGTGTGTATGTATCTATCTGTATTACTGGTTCTATTTTTCTGGAGAATTCTGAATAATACACCCAGTTTTTCCTTTTAAGTGTTTAGGTCAGCCTTTTGCTAGCCCCAACTGGTAACACTGCTTTAGGCAGCTATAATATTAAACAATTGCCACTTATTGTTTTTGTCTAATGCCCTGCTGGCAGGGCTGTTTGCACAAAGCAAGCTCTGAGTCAGGCCCAATAAATACAAGCCCCGAGAATGGAGCTTTTCCAAACATGTCAAATACTGAAAATTCCCTGAGAATGGGGTTATGGGAAAGCTCTTAACCTGTTCTTCCTCCTCCAGTGGCTGCTAGGCTAGTGGTTTTCACGGTTACCATAGTTGTGAGGCTGTTGGCTTTTAAGGCTACCACAAATCTGGGGAGCAGAAGGGATTCAAGAAAGTTAAAACACCATGAGTTTCATTGCCTTTACTGAGATTCAGCTGTTTTTCTTAAATAAATACTCCTTGGATTGTTACAAGCTCTTAGTTAATTTTAACATTCTGAAAAAGTCAATTTTGACAACTTTCCAGTATTCTTGTTGCTCTTATGAAAAATTAGATTTTCTCAGGTCCTTCCTCTGCCATTCTGGAAGTTGAGACCACATTTATAATTCATATATTGTATTATAAAACATAGTCATGACAAATATATTCCTTCGACTTTTGACTAGAGGTTAATGAGTGCCAAATGTTCTGCCTACAATTTTACATATCTGATGATTGAAGGAATTCGTGACAGACCAGCATCTGGCTTGGCTGACCAAATTTACTTAAACCTTGTTTCTCCTCCACCACTTACATACTTCCAGTTCTGGGCACTGTCAAACATTGTGAGAAGTTCTCTGGTCCTGCATTTTTGCATTGCAAGACAAGGTTGGCACAGAGGGCATAGGGATGATTCCTGGAAGCCATTTATACATCAGAAGGGCTGAAGATAACTTAAATATATGAAAGTAACTGTGATCTATAAAATTATATACCACTAGGTAACAACAAAATATATACCCAACTAAATTTGTGCTTAGTTTCCAAAAGTATTCGTGGCCACGTTAATACACTTGATAGTAAAAGAAGTAAGATAGAGAAAAAAATCACAGTAGAATGAGACAATGGACTGAACCTATTGTGGTTAAAATATCTTATTTTTATAAATTTTAAAAACCCAAATGACCATGTGATCATATTGCTAGGCCCCCAGCCTTGAAGGCTGCCTGTTCAAGTTAGAGATCCTGAATTTTAAGGTCAGATAACCTCACTGTAAACTCTACAACCACCAACACCTCTGCCCCTATTAATACTACCTGGTCTTTTGTTTGACTACTCTCTGGGTTTCTGGTTTATTTATTTATTTACTCACACATGCTACAGCCTCTGCAGACTGCCTTTCTCTGCTTATCTACACACATGGTTCAAAGATGCTGGCTGAGCCTCTTCTACATACTCCCAATAGAACTGCTACACACCTGCCCACCAACATCTGTCTGTTCAGTGTCCCAAGAGAATCTGCTGTTCTTTACCGCAGCTTATTAATTGGCTTTCTTTGGTTCAGGTGTTCAACCTTGATCCATTATGCCGACCAGGAAGAGGTAAAGTCCCAAAGAACAAGTACAGCTGGTACAGAGATCTATCCTACAAGTGGATAGAAGATTTCCATTTTCATGGAAAATGGGGATGGGCTAAGTTGACACTTCAAAAGGTACTAGATTGCAGCAAAGTTGAATAGGTTCAAGCAATCAGTGCAGCAAATCTTCTCTAAATACTTAACGTGAAAATATATTTTGGGACTTTCTCCAAGGAAATATTTTACATATTTCCCAATGTTGTTACAAAGGTCCTCTACCACTTGCATGAGTCCAGTGAGATAGAACACTTGTACTAGTTGGGAAAAGCAGATTTATTACTCACAGATAGGCAGCAAGAATAAACAGAAGCCTAAGATACATGGTTAGCCAGTCCTCCAAAGCCCAGGAAAGCTACTGAGGATGGATGAAGTCTTATCTGTGTGTGACCAATGTCCCACTGCAACTGAGAGACTCTAAAATCACTCTGCTCTGGGCTTTTTTTTACCCCAGATACCAGTAGGGTCACTGAGAATAAGCATTGCAGTACATCTTTTTCTTGGAGGACCAAGGACACGACCCAGACTGTTCCTGACATTACCTCCCTATCTCAGGATGTTGCCTTCTACAATTATTCTGAGAACTACAAGAGGGAAGGGAGAGAGTTGGGTTGGCCAAGACCATCCAAGGACCTGTCAAGTATATTCCTAGGGAATCGATTTGGGGACAGGGGCAGATCATAAGACTAGGATTCTGAGGAACACATTTTGGGAAATGCTGGATTATTTAATAAAACAGGCATAACTCATTTGACTGTGCTTTGCTTTATTGTGCTTCACAGATACTGTGTTTTGTTTTTACAAACTGATGGTTCGTGGCAATTCTGTATTGATCAAGTCTACTGGCACCATTTTTCCAACATGTGCTCACTTCATGTCTGTGTCATATTTTAGTAATTCTTATAATTTATATTTCAGACTTTTTCATTATTATTATTATAATACCCGTCTTGGTGATGTGTGATCAGTGATCTTTGATGTTAGTATTTGTAATTATTTTGGGTTGCCATGAACTGTGCTCATAAAAGCAAATTTAATCAATAAAAGTGTGTATTTTGACTGCTCCACCTATCAGCCATTCCCCTCTCTCCCTTTCCTGGGGTCTCCCTATTCCATGAGACACAACAATATTGAAATTAGGCCATGTAATAACCCTACAATGAGCCTCTAAGTGCTCAAGTGAAAGGAAGAGTTGCTCATGTCTCACTTTAAATCGAAAGTTAGAAATGATGAAGCTTAGTGAGGAAGGCATGTGGAAAGCTGACGTAAGCCATCCTAGACTTCTCACACCAGTTAGCCAAGTTGTGAGTGCAAACAAAAAGTTCTTGAAGGAAATTAAAAGTGCTACTCCAGTGAACACATGAATGATAAGAAAGCAAAACAGCCTTATTGCTGATATGGACAAAATTTTAGTAGTCTGAACAGAAGATCAAACCAGTCACAATATTCTCTTAAGTAAAAGCCTAATCCCAGGCCGGGCGCGGTGGCTCACACCTGTAATCCTAGCACTCTGGGAGGCCGAGGCGGGAGGATTGTTTGAGCTCAGGAGTTCGAAACCAGCCTGAGCAAGAGTGAGACCCCCGTCTCTACTAAAAATAGAAAGAAATTAATCAGACAACTAAAAATATATAGAAAAAAAAATTAGCCGGGCATGGTGGCACATGCCTGTAGTCCCAGCTACTCGGGAGGCTGAGGCAGAAGGATTGCTTGAGCCCAGGAGTGTGAGGTTGCTGTGAGCTAGGCTGACACCATGGCACTCACTCTAGCCCGGGCAAAAGAGTGAGACTCTGCCTCAAAAAAAAAAAAAAAAAAAGCCTAATCCCAGAGCAAGGTCCTAACTCTTCAATCCTATAAAGGCTGAGAGAGGTGAGGAAGCTGCAAAAGAAAAGTTCGATGTTAGCAGAGGTTGGTTCACAGCTTAATGGCACTATCCTCCCCGACAGGTGCAAGATTTGTGACTTCCCCCACTACTTCTATAGATAACACTGCCGTCCTAAATCCCTAAGACCTATGATTCTATAGATAACATTAGTGTTGTAAATCTTAAGACTGGTCTTTGAGACTCTGCATTCCGGAGACCTACTGACGCCAGCCAGACCATGGATAGGCTTGGGAACAGATTCAACAGCCCTGAAACCCCCTACCCAGAAAACCTCCCAACTGAGAAGATAATTTCTGCATCTCAACCCTATGAGCTCATTCCCCGCCAATCAGCAGACTCAATTCCCTAGCCCTTTGCCTGCCAAACTATCTTTAAAAACCCTTTCTCCCAAATTCTTGGGGAGTTGGATTTGAGAAATTCCTCCCATCTCCTCGCATGGCGCCTATGATATTAAACTCTTTCTCTGTTGTAACTCCTGCTGTCTCAGTGTATTGGCTTCCTCTAGAGCTGCAGGCATTGAATCTGGTGGGGCTGTAACAATCTCAGTTTTAAACATACACTTAGCCAGCCTAGTAGGCAGGCATTGCACACCGAGGAGACACCAATGGGCTGTGTGTTCCTGCTTTATGAAACTCAAGAAAATAAATCTTGTGCTCCGTGTAACAACACCTTAACTTGCAATACATAATAGTCATTCATCATTTAATATTAATACATATTTATTGAGCGCCTACAATACACCAGAATCTGGTACTGCAGGGAAGAAAAACACCAGACCTGTTCCTATGAAGCTTACACTAATAGGAGACACTTTAGTGTGTTTCACTGCCCAATTATCCAAAAAAGATAATCACACAATTACACCTGGAAAATCTGTCTTGGGCATACGGGAGGGCAGGTGAAAAACAGGAATTGATAGTAGGAGAATGTACTTTGCTTTGTGTGAGACGAATTGTTTGAGATTAGCGAAAAATGTGCTCTCTCTGATTCTAACTGATGCTATTTGCTTCTGTGACCGTGCTTGCTTTTAGTTGTTTATTAAACATAGTTAATCAGAATGAAAAACAGGAATAAGAGCAGGAGTGACTCCATGACAGGCTGAACTTCCTGCAGTAGGCCTAAGTTTCGGTTTCCCGGAAAGGACGCTGACCACAACTGGCGCCAGAGCGAAAATCCCGAGGCCACTTTTAAAGGAACCAATCAGGAGCCAACAAGATCAGCCACTTTTAAAGGAACCAATGAACTAAGGAGGGGAGGGGGGAAGGTGTGCCCAGCGTGTCATGTGAAACCTGTGTGTCGTGTGTAAAACAAAAAAAGGTATAAAAGCTTAACTTTTACCCCAGGGCGGGGTCCTGTCCCTGTTCATAGGAGAGGCCACTGCGTTGGTGCTCTGGGACTTGGACCCTAGCTCGAGCTAGCCAATAAACTCCTTTGCCATTTGCAGCCTCCGTGACTCTGCCTCTCTGTTCCTGGGACCGAGGGGAACCGGCTCTAACACACGAATAACCTCGGACCAGCTCCGAGGTTAAATTCACTCCGCACGGGCTGCAACCAACGCACCTGGGGTACCGGCGCAGCACCTCTGGTTGCTCCGAGCGGCGCGCGGCTGTGACGCGCGAGGCCCCGCCCCCCCGGCTCCCTTCATAGAGCCCCCACCTCCCACACCCCCGCTCCCTTGAGCGAAGTGCGCAGGCTCCGCAGCGGGGCTCGGATTCCGCCCAGGACTCAGCCAAGCTGCCTACGTTGCCTGCCTTAGAGGTTCCTGAGGGGCCGCCAGGCCGTGTCCTTCCGCAGTGGCCGAGACGCCGCCGCCCACTCTGAAGCTGTGCGCTGCAGTCGCGGTCCCGACCGCCGAGTTTGTTCAGAATTCAGAGAGTGAGACCCCTCGCCCGGCCCGGCAAGCCCGGGGCGTGAACCGAGCTGAGGGAGGATGGCAGCCTCCGGGGTGGAGAAGAGCAGCAAGAAGAAGACAGAGAAGAAACTTGCTGCTCGAGAAGAAGCTAAATTGTTGGCGGGTTTCATGGGCGTCATGAATAACATGCGGAAACAGGTACCGCCTGTCTGGGGGTGACCGACAACAGTGGGGAGGTGGTCTGCGACTCGGGCCCCTGGCTCGGGGCCGAACCCCGCGCCCCGTGGTTCGCGACCCTCTTCCTCTGTCCTCCCCCCGCCCCCCTTCCATTTTCGCACGCAGGCGAGTCTGCTGTTAGTAGAGGGTCGTGTTAAATAGTTCTCGAGCGAAAGTGCCGCCTCGTGTGCCGATGGTGTGGCTCCCAAGTGAGACTCCTGGGGGACTCCTTGGGCTGGCACTTGGCGTCGGGTATTGGTTGTGTAACAGCTCTGCCCTAGTTATCTCTTTGTGAGGCGAGGATCCTTCCATTGGCGAGCAGTTTTAAGCTGTCGTGAGATCTCGTGTGAAGAAGCCCATTGGCGCAGCCCAAACCCAAGCTCCCAAAGGGAGAAGGGTTGCTGCCCTGAAATCAGCTACTCTTCAATAAGGATCCCCGCCCCCTCCTGTGGTACCCGGGTGGAGCTAGTTGAAGACAAATCCTCCTTTAAGTGTTAATTTAGAGCAGAAACAGACGTCGATAAATACCGTGTCATCTTCTAAGGGCACTGAGCTCTTTGTTCTTTGATGTGTGGTGCATTCATGAAAGTCTGCAGCACGTCGGCGAAAGGTGGGTTATGAAAAGAACATTTTAACGTTGGAGAAGATACACTAGAGAGCTTTATTTTTTAAAATTCTGTAATATCTACTGTACCGATAAGCATAGAAAAGTCATTCGATTGCTTTTTTGTTTCCGTAAGCTTTATTTATAGAAAATACACCAAAGAGATTTGCGGACATGTTTGGGTTTTGTTGACTTTGATACTGTTTTTCAAGAGGACAGAGCAGGATATGAGTAAATGCAAAACTTTGTCTAGTGGTTCTGCTGGGAACATGGACAACAGTAGAGGAATTAAAAAATTTTTTTTCTAATATATTAACTTGGGGTTTCTTTAAGCAAACGTCGACTGCGGGGATCTCGTCTTTGTTCACCAGCTCCTGGCACAGTGCATGAATGCAATAGATAGCTATGGGAATGCCTTAATCTTTCTTGGCCTTTGTGCATAAGTAGCTGTGAATGCCTGAATTCATTATTTTATATAACTTACTTTTATGTCTCTATTTTTCACGTTCATGTTCCTTTCATGAAAACCTTTTTGTGCTTGCAATGCCACTGACTTCAAATTGTTGATGCGTTTAACTATTGTCCGCCTGTAATGGTAGCTGAACACAGTTCACCAATACTCAAAACTTGTTGTGGAATCATTAAGTACTCTCCACTCCCTCAGATATATGTGTATTCATTCTTAGACTATAGCACCATTTAAAGCATTGCCTCAGTCTCTAAATAGGGTGCAGCTGGGTTCCAGCATCAAATGTTTACTTGGGGGGATTGTCTGAGACTATAGGTTTAGCTCTTCAGGTTTAAAAATTGGCTCACATTTCTTAAACTTAGCTTTGGACTATATTGATATCTGTTTATTTACTGTTAAAATAGAAATGTAGTTACTAAAAAATCAGGGTTCTGTTACCAAGTAGGAAGGGGAAAATGGATACTTAACAAGAAGGGATCTCTTCCACCATGGTTAACCTTAATCTGCCCCATTCTTTTTGTCAGTGGTTTTGCATGTGATTCAAACAATTCTAATAGCACTTTTATCAACTTCATGGAATCCTGCATCTTTTGCAAGATGTGCAGTTTTTCACTTTGCAGTTGATTTACATTATGTTTATATTGTATTTTCTGTTTAACATCATAACACCAAAAAGACTTGAGAGAGAACGACAAGGTCAGTTGATGAGGAATTGGCAGAAATAGTAGCTGATCTGAGCCAGAGAAGGAATGTTTGAATGGGGACCAATTTTGTAAGTGCTCTTGTTCTTTAGGAAATATTTTTGTGTCGTGACTATTTTCGCTTCCCCTTATAGACCTCATTGCTTTGGGGATCAGGATAATGGATGAAAAGGACCCCTTCTGGGTACATCCAGAAACATTTCTCCAAGAATTTAAAAATGCTGAGATTAGCATACCTCAATTCCAATTGCTGCTCTACCATTAATTTATTTTGTGGTCTCAGATAACATAATTTAGATCATTCCATCTCTCTGTAGCATAGTGGCCAATTCTATACATAGAGGCAAAAGGGAGTTCTGCAGATCCAGCAGCCTCAGCTTCTTGTAGAGCCTTTTCTATGTTCTTCTTGTCATTTCTAGCCTTTTGTTTTTAAGTAAACTTTCCAGTGAAATATAGGATACACATAAAAAGGCACAAATCATAAACATGCAGCTCAGTGAATCATTACAAAGTGAACATCCCACAAGAAGAAGAAGAGACCATGACTAGTACGTGAGAGGGTTCCCCCTTATACTCTTCTCAGGCACTAACCCCCCAATGGTAACCACTCTTCTATCACACCATAGATTCATTTTTACTGCTTTTGAGCTTACATAAATGGAATCATATAGTATAAACTCATGTTTTGATTTCTTAAAGCCAACATTATGTTTGTGAGATTCATCTGTTTTGTGTGTAGCACTAGTTCTTCCTTGTGGTATATATGTATATGTGTGTGTGTGTGTGTGTATATATATAGTGTTCCATATGCAAATACCGCAGTTTATCTGTTCTATCATTATGGACATTTGGGATATTTTCAGTTTGGGACTATTAAGGATAGTACTACTTTGAATACTTTTGTATGTTTTATATGTTTTTTGGTGTGCAACACCAAAAAATGTATGAATTTCTGTTGGGAAATACCAAGGAAGTGAGTTTTTGAGTCATAGGATATACTACATTCAGCTTTAATAGATACTGTCATACAGTTTTCCAAAGTGATTATGCCAAGTTACACTTCTGTCAGCTTTGTATGAGAGAGGCTTTTGCTCTACATCCTTGCCATCACTTGATACTGTCAGTCTTTATAAGTTCAGCCATTCTAATGAGTGTATAGTGGTATCTTGTTTAATTAGGTTGAGTACCTTTCATTTATTTTCCTATCTTTTTGTTTAGATTAATTTTATTACCTGATAATACTAGAGAGAGACTCTACAAGGCAGGGCTGGGTCATAAATCACTATTGCCCAGATGCACTTCCTGTTGCTATTAAAGAATTTCAGGAGCCCATTTGAGGGATATATTTTGAGACCTTCCTGATGAGTGCCATTATAGTTTGCAGTTTCCACATGTTAAATAAATTAAAGCATAATTGGAACTTAAAAGCTTATGTTAAAGTCCTTATTGAGAGTTACATGAAAGAATCACAAAGGTGATTTGAAGATTAGATACTGGGCAGTCAGCTGGGCTTACCTACTATCTAAAATGACCTGGCCTCTGGCCGGGTGCAGTTGCTCACGCCTGTAATCCTAGCACTCTGGGAGGCTGAGGCGGGAGGATCGCTTTT
>NW_012152063.1:8030974-8065182 GCF_000956105.1 Propithecus coquereli
AACTCCTGAGCTCAAACGATCCACCCACCTCGGCCTCCCAGAGTGCTAGGATTACAGGCGTGAGCCACGGTGCCTGGCCTAGAACTATCTAACTTTTAACTTTCTACCACCAAACCTATAAACCTATTTTGGAACTTTCCCTTTTTTATTTTCGTGTTGCTACAATGGAGATGCTACCTCTTTTTCTATCTAAGGCTAGTACTTGTTCCTAGGCTTTGGGTTCCTGGATACCAGCCTCAGAAAAGTTATGCTGTTGGTTATTCCATCTTTGTTGAGTATCTTCTTCTCTGCTGGTTTCTTGCCTTCGGCATTTACACATGTTTTAACTTCTCCAGCTTTTGAACCAAGCAACCACCAACAAATTCATCCCCCCATTCTTAGTCTCAACATTCTCCTCTAAATAATACCTCTCTGCTCATGTCAAAACCAAAAGTTTTAGGTAAAATCACTACCTTTCTTTACTCACCATTTACTTATTCCCCTACTTCAGTTTGGCTTCCTAGCTCAGTCATTCAAATGAATACTTATTGAGAACCCACTGTTTTGCTGGAGTCTGGGGCAGCAGTGGTAAGCAAAACCTGACAGTCCCTATCCTCAGGCAGTTTATAATCTAATAGAAAAGTGAGAGTCAAGTAATCACAGAAATACGTGTAAAATTGTGACAGTGGTAGGTATTATTAAGGAGAATAACATGATACATCGAGGGTGTATGCATAGGTGATTTGACCATCAGGAAGGTTTCCCTAAGGAAGCGGTAATTGAGAGCTGGAATAAAAGTAGTGTTAGCTAGGTAAAGATAGGAGGGAAGAACTTCTTATGTAGAGGGAAAAACATATGCAGAGGCTCTGAGTTGGAGACTGATTAAAGGACAGCATGACCGGAGCACAGAACATGAGGGGAAAGATGGTACCAGATGTAACTGGGGAAATAGCTAGAGACCTGCCCATGCATAGCTTCCTAAGTCAGATTAGGGGGTTTTGCCCTTATTCCAAAACCCTTGTAAGTATGTGTGCAAGTAGGGGTGGGTAGGTAATGTCTGTTTTTCTTTTGAAAAAGATGGCTTACTACTCTGGTGAATGAATTAGGGAACTCTCAGAGTGGTGCTGGCAGACCAAATAGGCAATTGTTGCAGTAGTCCAGTGAGACATGGTCCTTTGGACTGAGGTGATGATGGCAGCAAGCAGCAGTAACAATGAAGAAAAGATGATACATTCAAAAGATTTAGGCGGTAAAATCAACAGGACTTGGTGATGATAACTACCATGTGTGATTGTGATAACTAAATTAGATAACCAAATTAAGATAACTGAAAATATAACCTGGTAACAAGTAAGATCTCAATAAATGTAGCTATTTTTGTTTCTGTTGTGATGCTAGTGGTTGATTGGAAACTGAGGGATTCAATACAGGGTGTCGTTTATGACCTCGAGGATTCTAGAACACATAACTAGATGAAGGACGAACTATTCACTGAGAGTAGGTACTCAAGAAGGATCGAGGTATTGGGGAAAGGTTCGTAATTTGTGTTTTAGATATGTTTAGTTAGTGATGCCATTGGGACATTGACTCATATATGACAAGTTGACAGGTCTGGAGAGTTGTGGGTTAGAAATGTAACTTTGAATTATCTACATACGGAAGATAACTTCTTGATTGAAGCTGTGGGGAGTCAAGAGTCTAGAATAAAGACTAGGGGATAAGCCTGTAAAGGAGATGAAAAAGGAACAGCCAGAAGGATAGAAAAATGAGAGTTTTGAAAATCAGGGAAGAAATTGTTTCAGAAGGAGGATCGCAGAAGTCAGGATGGCCAAGTTATCTAAGGTGCTGCACTCAGCAGCATAACTGCAAATTTTGAAGCCATTGAGAGGTCAGAATAAGATTAAAACTAAAAATGCTTATAGCAGTAGGAACACAGAGGGGTTTGTTGACTGCAGTGAGAGTTATTTTGATTGTGAGACAGATGGGAGTCAGATAGGTGTGAGCTGAAGTGAGTAGAATATGAGGAAATTGAGACAGCTTTTTTGAGAAATTTGGCCCTGAGGGGAGTAACGAAGTCAAATGAAGGTTGATTGTTTGGTTTTATTTGTTTAAATGGGAGAGAGATGAGTGGCTTTACACTTGATCTTAGCCAAAAGGCTGAGAAGTGATAGATAAGTGCCTTTAAAAACTAGTGGGAAAATCCGTTTTAGATGTAGAGGTTGAATATATATTAGACAGAATGGGTAATTGATAGATAATTCCTGAGATGAGATCCAAAGTAAATGTGATACAGTTCCTCTTCCATAAGAAGTGGGAAGGAGAGGATTGGTAGGTAGGTATGTTTGGAATCAGAAGAATAAAGGAGTTTCTATCCAAAGACTTCTGTTTTCTCTGAGAAATAGGAGACGAGATCATCTGCTGAAATGGGGGTGGAAGAAGCTGGAGGTTGAAGAAAGTAGTCTTTGTGAAGAATGGAAATGGTTTGAGGGCTGACAATGTTTTTGTTTTTTTTGTTTTTTTTTTGAGACAGAGTCTCACTGTGTTGCCCGGGCTACAGTGCCGTGGCGTCAGCCTGGCTCACAGCAACCTCAAACTCCTGGGCTCAAGCGATCCTCCTGCCTCAGCCTCCCGAGTAGCTGGGACTACAGGCATGTGCCACCATGCCCGGCTAATTTTTTCTATATATTTTTAGTTGTCTGGTTAATTTCTTTTTATTTTCAGTAGAGATGGGGTCTCGCTCTTGCTCAGGCTGGTTTTGAACTCCTGAGCTCAAGCAATCCGCCTGCCTCGGCCTCCCAGAGAGCTAGGATTACAGACGTGAGCCACCGCGCCCAGCCCTGACAATGTTTTTGAAGTTTCCATTGAGGTTGTCATGAATTTATAATGAATATTCATCCATAACCTGGCCTTCAGAGCTCTATCTTTTGTTTTTACCTGAACAGGAGGTAAAAATAAAGAGGGCAAAATGGGCAGGTTGCCGAGGAAACATTTTTATATTACTTGGTTTAACCATTCTTCTTTTGGGTCCCCAAATCTCTAAAGTAGCAGAAGCCACTAACAGACCGTTTGCTGAAATCAGAAACAAAATTTTTGTAAGTAAATCATTAAGCATAATATTGAGGGCAACCTCTTCCATTTCTTGGTTGCCAGGCTGTTTTTCTGGCAACAGGGAAACTATTTTGTCTGTATAAATTATATGAGGTCAGCTCATTTGACAATGGATTCTGCTACATAAATAAGGTTTGAAAAGCACTGAAATAAAAGGCTTTTTCCTGGAAGGAGAATAGCGTGTGTGTGTATCTATCTGTCTGTATATGGTGTTGGAGGCAGAGGTAAAGAGACTGAGGGAATTGGAAGAGGAGAACGTTTCTGACTTTGACTCAAAAGAAAGGAAATGGGATATCTTGAGGTCATATCTGTCTCACTTCCTAACTTTGCCCAGTGAAAGCATAGTTGCTAATCTAATTTAGAATTTAAGACAGTGCTGTTTTATTAATGTTGAAGTTACTCTGTTAAGAACTACATTCTTCTACTTAAGGGCTCCATCCGCTAAATAGGACAGGTAAGATGTGTCTTATGATGGACTCCATAAGCTGGGTTTGGGCCCAACCATCTCTCTCTCTTCTCCCTTGGGAGGACATACGAATATGCAAATATCAAGATTTAGATTATTGGGATATGCAGGGATGATTAAAAGGCATATCTATATCAGCTTCTCAAATAAAACCTCATTTTTCAACTTTTACTAGAGAAGCACTGCATATGCGGGATTAGCAAGTATTTGACCTTTGGTCAATAATGTGTTGCCTCATTGATCAATAAGGTGATGTCTCATTTGGCTATTGATTCTTATATAAACTCCCTGAGTTGAGAGTCTCAGAGGGTCAAATGGTAGGATTCAGACACCATAGCCCTACCCTAAAGCCCCAACACAAGTTAGCTGGACCAAGTAACCATAAGTTCTTATTTCCAAGTTTGCCTTGTCTTGGGGTTTTCTATTTTCTTACTAGCACAGGGAATGCTTTGTTCTATTTTAAATGCTTATGTGTCTGATCTCCTCTACCAGTAACTGTTCTTTTGTTTATCCTCCAAAGACCAGCTTAGGAGATTGTTTAAATTTTTACCCTAGAAAGCTTTGAAATAGGTAAATATCCATTAAGTTAGCACTGCAGGCTGGAAGTTTACTGCCATTTCCCATCTTGAATTTTTCTAAGCCAAAGTGTCATTCATAGCTCTCCAGATACTCTGCAGTGAACCAGTGATGGGTTAAAGCACTCTGTCTTATTCTATGTTAGCAACATAAAATCCCCCAAATTTGACTGTTTTGAACCCTCTCATTATTAAATTCCCACATCTATGCTCTCCCTCTGTGTTAAAATTAAAGGCAATTGAATTCCAAATATCAGCTCCCCCTGGTTTCTTGTATTTCTCAGTCTCTTCAGCCAAAAAATATTTGCTTAAGTGTTTGGGTACAGTCAGGGTAGCTTCTTCAGCAGCTGCAATGTGGGCTGTCTTCCACTGGAAAGGATTTAGTTAGTTTAGCACCTCCACAGCTGAATTTCTCCAATTTCAAGGTAATTGGTGACATACTTTTTCAGTATGTCAGAGGGTCCCTGGGATTCTTAAAATTAGCACAGCATTGGCCGGGCGCGGTGGCTCACGCCTGTAATCCTAGCTCTCTGGGAGGCCGAGGCGGGCAGATTGTTTGAGCTCAGGAGTTCGAAACCAGCCTGAGCAAGAGCGAGACCCCGTCTCTACTAAAAATAGAAAGAAATTAATTGGACAACTAAAAATATATATAGAAAAAATTAGCCGGGCATGGTGGCACATGCCTGTAGTCCCAGCTACTCGGGAGGCTGAGGCAGGAGGATCGCTTGAGCCCAGGAGTTTGAGGTTGCTGTGAGCTAGGCTGACGCCATAGCACTCTAGCCGAGGCAACACAGTGAGACTCTGTCTCAAAAAAAAAAAAAAAAAAAAGCACAACATCATCTCTACCCCCACAGACCTAAAAAGACGTAAGCAAATTTCCCAAAGAAGAAAAAAAGGTCTTTTGGCTTTGACTTTTGGCTTTGACAGGTTGAGGTTGCTAGTCTGTGTTGGCTGTCTATAATCTATAGACTGAACTCAGCTGGGAGGAAACATCCAGCAAGAGGTTAATAGGGGCACAGTTTACCATCTATAGAAGAGAGTTCATCTATGCATAATGATGCTTCTCAAGCATAGGACACATTATTTTTCTTGGGTAATTGCTAGAAATTTTCCAGAGTCAGAGTGATATATTCAGCCATCACGTCTCCTAGAATTTCCCTTCTTGCCCTTTTGTCCACACTGCACATTTAAAGCTTGATTTTAATTTCTTTTTTGAACCCCATCTTCCTGACAACCCGGTGCTGAAATGATTGAGTTATATCTACTGACAAAGCCCGCCCTCCTTTCGAAGAGAAGAGTGATCCACGTTTGTAGCAGGCAGTTCTGCAGAGCAGTTTGTGGCCTTGTATCCTCTACAATTCTGATCTTCCTGGTTATTCTGCACATCTGTGTCCCCATTATGATCCTGTCATGCTGTGAAATTGCTCATGTCTATATGCATCCTGTCTCTTGGAGGAGTCTTTCTTCCTTTCCTCTCCATTTGTCTCAGCTGAAGAATGACTTTAACATTCCTTTAAGGCCTATTGTTCCATAGGGACCAATATGGCCTTTACAGCATGCTCCTCAAAACCTTGCCTCTCCTCAATATTTGAATTTTCAAGGCCTTGCAAACTCAGTGGCAGCAAACATGTTCCTTTCTGTTACCTATTTGTGTCAAAATGGGATATGTCTCTAGTGTCTAGTTTTCCTCTGTTGTACATTTGTTCCTTTTAGGCAGCCCCAGCTGACTTGTTAACCTGCTTAAGTTTGATCTTTTCCTTTCTATATCATGTAGAACATTTCTTAGGTTAGAATACTTTCCTTCTTTTTCCTTTCCTTTTGATTTTGTGCCCAGATGTTTGTTTTGATGACATATTACACTTCTTCCTCTAATGCCTTTCCTACAGAGTTTCCCATGGAAAATAAGAGGTTCCATGTGTTCAGGATCGATTCAGTTACTGCCAGCCTTCACCACCCTCAGAAAGTTAATTCCAATTATGGGAAGTCCAGCATCTACCTTAGGACTGGACTATTTTAGGATTATTTGACTTCCCGTTAATGTGATCTAGTACTCTCCCTTAGAGTCTTAGTTCCACAAACTTCGTATATATCACACCTGTCTTCCCGTCAATAGCACCTTGAAAATTACTTAATAATACAAGAAATATTCTATTACTGATTTTCCTTTTCAGATCTATCAGAACTTATTTAATCACCCATTATGGTTGTCCCAGTCTTAAAGGGAAGTCCTCTAAGTTTTTAAAAAATTTCTTTAGCTTTAAGAGGAATTTTATAAAATTTTCTTAGATCCAGGCTTTTTCCGAGAGAGCTGTTTTAATCTGCTCCTGAATTCTTACTTTCTTCTTCCGTTCCTCTTTGGTCCATAACACCTTCCTTGAATGAATAACAACAAAATTAGCTCTTTTTTTCTTAATCCCATCTCTTCAAGGGCAGTTATACCAATATGTGTCTCTTTTCCTATTCAAAGCTATTAGGCCTGGCTTGTTATACATTTCCCTTAAGGAAGGAAATCCCCCTCTCACTTTCTCTGGGAGTCTTCCCTTGTTTTTCTTTCACTTTGCCACGTGCTTTATTCTGATTGTATGTATGTTTAAGTTCATCCTGTTTTTCTTTGCTTTTCCGAACAAGCATAATTCCTAGAGATCTTTTTTTCTCTCAACCTTTGGGTTTATTATGGCTTTGTTGAGAATTTTCTAGTAAGTCAATTCAAGATGATTTATCCTATATATATAATAAGGGCCCCATTTCCCTTTATCTTTTCAGTGATTTAAATCCACCACCCAACTATATAGTTGAATCTACAGTCCGCTCAGGGATTTTATACCCACTGGCAACTTGCAGTCACTCAGGGAAGGACTGATTGTAGAACCTTGTAGACAAGCCACATAAACCCAAAGGTTAGTCATTCCTCAGTCCTCTCTTTGGGATACAATGAAGAACAGAATTTGGGGCTGTTGATTGCATGCCTTCTACTAGTGAGAGCACATACTATTAAAAGCTAAAAACTCATAAAATGCTTTAGAGCTTACATGGACCTTGTTGCCTTTTACAGTCCTGACTGGCAAACTCAATAAAGAGCAAAAGGTCATTGTACCAACAGATGCCTAAAGTGCCTGGCTGTTTTGGGGTGAGCCTTTCCTAGAACCAAAGGAATCTTCCTGCAAAAGCCCCCCAAGCTTGCAAGCACTAAAGCTGCATCAAAGTCTCTGTCTTCTGTGATGCTTGAGTGTCTATACTTACAGATTTGAGAGGCTCTTCGCTACTGGTTCTGAATAATTGAGAAGTAGACACAGAGACAGATAAATTAATGGTGAAGACAGACTGGAGGATGTGGCTTTGACCTGAGCATAAAATTGGGCTTCCTGTTATTTCTCCCCTAAACTAAACTTACCCACCCCATCTGAGGCAGAGCAGCTGATTTATAGGAACAATCCTCCCCTGCCCTCAATGAGCTATGTCCCAATTTGGGGACAGACTTAGGGAAGAAGAATGAGCCAGGAGGCCTGGCTGTGTGTGGTCAGTGACCTCTACCACTCTTGTCCATCCTGTAGTCTCTCTTCCACTCATGATGGATGGAGAAAAGGACTGAAGCTTCCTTCCCAGAGGAAGAGGGAGTTACATTAGAAGTGAAGAATCTAATATTTTCCCTAAATGATTAAGTTATCTCTGTAACATTTTTTTCAAATATCTCTCAACACATTATTTTAAATTAATAGACTTTATTCTATAGAGCACTTTTAGGTTTATGGGAAAATTAAGCAGAAAGTACAGAGAGCTTCCATTTATTCCCTCACCTCCCTCCCCACAGTTACCCCTATTATTAACATTGTGCATTAATGTGGTATTTTTGTTAGAATTGATGAGTCGTTGTTACATTATTATTAATTAAAGTCCATAGTTTACATTAGGGTTCACCCTTTGTGTTGCACATGTTATGGGTTTTGACAAATGAATAATGACTTGTGTCCACTATTATAGTATCCTACAAAATAGTTTCACTGCCATGAACATCCCCTGGTCTCTACCTTCTCACGATGTTTTTGAAATGATATCCTTATCACATATCAAGTTCCCACTAAATGAAGATCCCTCATATTTCTTACGTTTATTTCTCAATATTTAATTATCTTGTTGCTTGAGATTTTTTCTCTTTTGTGTTCCTTTATGGCTTATTGCATGTAGGGTAGCTAATTGCTTTTTCATATTTATCTTATTTGTGTCTGGCTATTTTACTGACTTTTCATGTTCTATAGTTGTTGAGTTGATTTATCCTTATTTTCTTAATGATTTGCTAAAATGTCCGAAACAATGTTGAATAATGGTAACGACAAGGATATGTATACCTTTTTTCAAACTTGAATGATAATGCCTCTGCTGTTTCACTATTACATGTGATGTTTACTATTGATTTCTGACAAATGACTTCAGTATACAGACACATCGTTTTATTTATTAAAGAGTCTCAGGAAATTAACTTTTAATTTTATCACACACTCTTTTGGCATCTATTGAAGTTTTTCTACATGAAGTTTTTCTCTTTTAACCTATTTATATAATAAACTACAATAATAGAGTCATTGTTCTTGACTTCTTCTTGCATTCCTAGAATAATATTTGATTAATGCCCTTCTGGATTCAGTTAGCAAGTAGTTGACAGATGCATAAATAAGTCCCTAAAGGAAGAAAAAAGTACAAAGAAAATTTGATCAAAATAGCACCTGGCACTTTAACTGGCATATTATAAAGAAGACAGCAAGGAAGCATAACAAATAGCATAAAAGAAGATAGCATATATAAGATGAAGCATATTATAATAAATATGAAGGATTGAACTAAACCCTACTAAAAATTATCTTAGATGATAAGAACTTCAAACTAAGTCATGATGAAATCTATGCTGTTCGTAAGACCTAAAGATAACACACATAAATATAACAAATACAAAGAACAAACAAACAGAGGAATTTCAAGTTGGGTTTTTTTCTTAAGTTTAACCAGTGAACTTTTATTGTTCAAAAGTTAGTTTTTTTGTTTTTGTTTTAGGTTTCTCACTCTTCAGCTCATCTAGGACTTGTTATCTCTCATATTCTCCAACTTACCTGGGTCTCTATCTCTTCCTATTTCTTGTCTGTGACTACGCCTCTTCCAAATTGATATTATTGAAAATTATCAGTCTATTATAGTCAAGTAAATGTACCATTCGGATACAAAAGGCTCATCCCATTTCACCCACACGCACAGAACATTAATACTTAACTGGAGATCAATCTTAGACTAAAACTCAGTTGGCTTTACAAAGATCTCCATTTCTCCAACTTCCTTTAGTGCCTATGAATTCACTTATAAACTATTCTTGAGTATGCCTTGGAAATGTTTTTGCTTAATTTTGGTTTAGCCCTGTGTCTGTCTGTTGTGGGTTTTTGTTGTTGTTGTTTTGTTTTTTTTTTTGAGACAGAGTCTCACTGTGTTGCCCTGAATAGAGTGCTGGGGCATCATGCTAGCTCACACAACCTCAAACTCCTAGACTCAAGCAATCCTTTTGCCTCAGCCTCCCGAGTAGCTGGGACTATGGGCATATGCCACCACGCCCCACTAATTTTTCTATTTTTAATAGAGACGGGTCTCAGTATTGCTCAGGCTGGTCTCCAACTCCTGAGCTAAAGCAGTCCTCCCACCTCGGCGTCTTAGAGTGCTAGGTTTATAGGCGTGAGCCACCGCGTCTGGCCTAGCCCTATGTTTTATGGAAGTTTTCATCAGTAGCCATAGATTCCTCTCCTATGAGAACCTTATGATCTGATACAATCTGATTTGCTTGCTATTTTCTTCCTCTTCCCTCTCCTTGCTTCTTCCCCCTTTCCTCTCCCCTCCCCTCCTCCTGCCCTCCCCTCTTCTCTCTCTCTCTCTCTCTCTCTCTGTCTTTCTCTTTCTGGAGTGCGCAACTTGATCAGCTTGTTTTGGTGGTAACCAAATAGTTAGCTTAGTTTTGCTATTTGGTATGTTTTGGTGTGGTATATACAGAATCATCAGAGAACTATGCATACTCTGTACTCCCTCCCCATATAAAAGGAAATGAAAATATAAAAATTTAAGACACTATGGAATAAAAATAGCTTTAGCTGTAAGTAATCTGCATATAATTTCTAAGCAATAGTCTATAGGCCTTATTTTTTTTAAATCTTCAAATAAGCTGTAAAAATGAAATTTTATGCATTTCTTAGCCTGCTATTTGGGGCCCATTTTCTCTCTCATTCTAAACATTACCATTTTCGATTTTTATTCACAAAGTAATAAAGTCGTGATTTATCTATCGGAAATAGTAATTTATCTATCAGAAACTATATTAATAGTTTTTATAGTAAAGCACTTACAATTTGCAAAATGCAAGTCCTCTGAACTGCTAGCCCATTATTTAGATTTGTGACTGACAGATTGTTTTTTACTCTAAATATATTATTTGCCTCATATTCCCAGTGCCGAGGACAGTGCTTAATACATTGTAGGCACCAAAGTTTCTGTGAGCCTAACCTGTACATTATATCTTTAACTTCATTAAGAAATCGAAGTTTTATTTGACAGAAAGGACACTTATTTTCCTTTAAATTCATCTATAAGGGTTCCAGTAAATCTTAATTTTCTTCTTTAATATTCCATTTTCCCCACATTTTTATGAAGTATTTACTCTAGAGCTGCCTTCTTTCAGCAGCCTAGAGTGACACTATTTTGGCCTTGGTCAGAAATCACAATTTAAAACTGGCTGCTATCCAGCTTCTATCAGAAGTGCATTTGAGAGAAGTGTTATTTAAGGAAAGATTGCTGAAGGGGCATTCAGTTCATCCACTCTGTGTACTCTGAGTTATTTCTGTTTGAAGTTAGATCTATGAAAGCTACTTTTTTGGGAAATGCAGTTGTATGCTCTGGATTTTATCAAGGATAGATAATTGAAAAAAAATCATATAAAAACGGATTGCTGTGTTTGAAAAATTATCAGGGGCATTGATACTGTGTCATTTAATTTGTCCCAGAGAAAGCTTACCATGAGAAATATCTTAGAATTTGTATCAGAAAGAAAATTTTGGTTTCCCTAAGGGGTTAGTAGACTTCTTCGTTTCTGATTATGAGGAACTTTTTCTCTTTACTAGTGGGAAAACTCAGTGCCAAATTTTGATCTACATGGCAGCAACTCTATAAGTTCTTCCTAAATATGTCTTAGAAAGAAATTCTTTGCTGGAAAAAGACTGGATTTACATAGAAAATAGTGATAAAGCATTTGGCAAGCACCTGTTTATATATAGAGGGGGGGGGAGAGAGGGAGAGGGCAGGCAGGCGTGTGTGCGTGCGAGCACGTGCACGTGAGCTAAGCCGGTACTAGTGAGCCCTTTTAATTTTATATATTTTTCTTTTGATTAGAAAACACTGTGTGATGTGATCCTCATGGTCCAGGAAAGAAAGATACCTGCTCATCGTGTTGTTCTTGCTGCAGCTAGCCATTTTTTTAACTTAATGTTCACAAGTAAGTATCTTAAGGTAAAACATGCCATTACTTTTTCTATAAAAATTAGGTGGAGTCTAAGTGAATATATGGCATTTTTCCTAGTCTTTAAAGCACTTAAGGCCATAGGACAGTGAAGAGATTGAAAATGGTCAGGTGATGATTGAGCAAAGGAAAAATATCCTTTCATTAGACCTAAGGGCCTGATACCTTTATTGATGGAGGTACAGCTTCTGCTTTAATTCTCAGGGTTTTCTTCTTAACCTCAAGTAGAAAGGCAAAGGAGCAGATAAATCTTATGACATTATATCTAGCAAGTTAAACCGAGAAAAAGAAAAAATGAGATATAGCATATTGTGCAAGAAAGAACCCTAGATTTGGAGTTGAAAACTGGGTCCAAGTCCTGCTTCCTCTACTTAATACTGTTTTATGAGCTTGATCAGGTTATATAATGTGTCTGCCTTAAGTTTTCTCTTTGGCGCTGCAGCTACCTACCAGCGTTTTTAGGAGGAATGAGAGCTTTGCAGGTTATAGATATATATATACATATAATTGTCATTGTTCACATAGATTTGTTTCAACTACATCAGAGTCATTTTGCTTGTAGTGATTTAAAAGAGTGCTTAAATTTTAGGAGTTGGGGAAAAACTAAATCTAGTTTTATGTCTGTTTATTTGGGCTTTTTTTTTTAAAGAAGTATACAAATTCACTATTTTCTTAGATTAAGGCATATATCAAGTATGGAAAATTAATTTGCATTTATTACAATAATGTTGGGATTGCTGAGATATTTCCTTTCAGAGAGACCTATCCTGTTATTCCCCATATTTAACGTGGCCTGGAATGGTCTGGTGCCTTGGTTAAACTTGTACTGATGCCATTTATGTTTCTTTTCTTCATTTTAGCTAACATGCTTGAATCAAAGTCCTTTGAAGTAGAACTCAAAGATGCTGAACCTGACATTATTGAACAACTTGTGGAATTTGCTTATACTGCTAGGTGAGTTAGAAAGGATCATTTTTGTTTTAGACAAGTAATGTTGAGATCTATCTTCCATGGCAAAGCATTGTTGTAACGAATTGGTGTGCTATATGCTCTTCAGAAGGAAAAACTGCAAGGATGAAAGAGTTTAAGGATCCTATGCCATACTAACTCAAGTTTAATTTTTTGTTTAATTTTGGGGGCTGGTAGAATACATTCTACAGTAACATTTAAATAATAAAAAATAATTGGGAATTAATATTCACTTTAACTTATTTGCAGAATTTCCGTGAATAGCAACAATGTTCAGTCTTTGTTAGATGCAGCAAACCAGTATCAGATTGAACCCGTGAAGAAAATGTGTGTTGATTTTTTGAAAGAACAAGTTGATGCTTCAAATTGTCTTGGTAAGAAATATCGGATTTCTGTTTTTTCAAAAAATCCCCAATGTGTACTTTGACAAAAAAAAAAAAAAAAGCATGGTTATAAGTTTCCTCATTTAACCTTAAAGACATTGTCCTCTAGGATGTTTTCTAGTAATAAAATTTAAGAGGAGCTTAGAGAGATGCATATTAACCTGGACAGCAACAAGCTTATTAAGTATTGTATCAACATTTTCTAAAATATAAAATGGAATTTATGATGAGTTTTCGTGTATTTAGGACAAGGAATAAGGATTGCTCATGGTGGTTGTAGGGTATATGATAACATAAATATGAGTGTTTGCTTTTATTTAGGCACTTATGATATGCTAAGGTCTGTCACTGATGAGGAAACTAAAAGTATGTAACTTGCCTGAGGTCACATAGCTAGTGTATGAGAGAACTGGGATTGGAATTCAGGTAACTTGATTCTTAACTACTGCACCATGCTGCCTCTCCACATTGTCAGATATGTTGTTTTATACTAGCAAACATAAAAATCTTAGATTATAAGCTAGGATACTAATTGAGGAACAGCTAGAGCACTCCATTTTGAAGCTATTAATAAAGTATTTTGTAGTTTATGATAGGAGAAGCAGAGAAAGTTGATCAGAGTTTTCCAGAATATGATATGCTTTTCACCAAGAGATGAACTTTAGTGGCACATGAATGAACATCCAGATCTTTGTACAGTAGTCCACTCTTACCTGCAGGATATATTCCAAGACCCCAGTGGATGCCTGAAACCTTAGATACTACCAAAACCTATTCATGCTATGTTTTTTCCCATATGTATGTATGATAAACCTATGATAAAGTTTAATTTATAAATTAGGCACAATAAGAGATTAACAACCATAACTAATAATAAAATAGAACAACTGTAACAATATGCCAGCATCACTACTCTTGCACTTTAGGGCCATGATTAAGTAAAATAAGGGTTATTTGAACACAAGCACTGCAATACCAGCACACACTGTCTGATAACCAAGATGGCTATTAAGTGGCTAATGGGCAGGTGGGATATACAGTATAGATACACTGGACAAAGGGATGGTTCACATCCTAGGCCGGATGGAGCAGGATGACACAAGATTTCATCATGCTACTCAGAACAACATGCAATTTCAGACTTACGAATTGTTTATTTCTGGAGTTTTCCATTTAATGTTTTCAGACCACAGAAAGTGAAATCCTGGATAAGGGGGGACTACTGTAACAACATTTTCCTACCCTGGCTGTGATTCATAAAGGAAAGAGGGCTGGAGTGGGAATGCTAGAATAGCAGGGAAGAAAGAAAAGTGGAATCAAGGAAAGTATAAAGAGAGGCTGGAGAATCTAGTCAATGCTTAGATTTTTGCCCTAGGGGAAAAGATGAGGGGTCCTGATGTGGCAGGAAGGCAAAAGCCGGGGCAAAGGGCTCTTGGAGATGCTTGAGAACTTTTGTAAGCCTCCTCTGTCCCTCCTTTTTCTAGGCTTCCCTCCTTCTGGACACTATAGTACTCCTTCATGCACATACCCACACTGAAAGTAGAGAGAGAAAGATCTTGGAAGGCAAGTGGGAAGGGAGCAGAATAAATTTCAGTGGGTAGTAAAAACCAGAAGAAGGGAATAAAAATAAGACTTAGCCTAATATCTAGAAAAGGAATTGGACTAGATGGAGCAGGAGGAGAAACAGCTGTGCAGGTGAATTTTTTAAAGGAAGCCATGGGTCTATGCATTGAAAAGATCCCTATATTGGGAAATAAAGACTGGCCTCTAATCCCATCCGTGCAACAGAGACACTCTGATGTGAGTCCCTCCATCTCTCTGGGCCATAGTTTGGGGCTCCATTCATCAATAAAATTTATATTCTTGAGATTTAAGCTTACTTCCCATTACATAAATATTCTCACACAATGTATTATAAAAAGGTAATTACTTTAATGAAGTTTTTAGAAGGTGATGGTTTAAGTATGTTTCCCTACCTCGTTAGCATTTTAAATGTCCTACTGAGGTGATTCAAGTATGAAGAAAAATGGTTTTAAAATGGGTAGGAAGTAGATATGGTGGTGCAAAGCATAATGTGGAATTTAGAGGAAGTTTGTGCTAAGTGTGTCCTTAGGCTTTAGGCTTCTGAGAAGACAATTTAGTAGTTTTACCTGTGGATACCTTCTGTCATTGTTTACAAAGCTGGGAGGAAAGATAGCCCTGTAGCCTAGAAAGGAGCCTGATTCTCTGGCTAAGCCTGGAACAAAGACAGTGGCGCACCCAGTTGAGACAAGTGCAACAGCTTGGTAACCAGGGGAACTGTTTCTGCCTGCTTTCTGTTTAGTTCTTAGCATGGCTCTCACTGCCAGCTGATTGGAGAACTCCTGTCTTAGGTTTAACCACCTGTCAATTCTCTTTTGCCCAAAAGATTCCAACAATCTGACTCCCACAAGTGCTAAAGGAACCCATGGCAGTGGTTGGAATCAGGCAAAGAGCATTAAAAGTTAAAGGAAACGCAGTAGTTTGAGGAATAGAAAACCAAGCTAAATAGCCAAAATGAATGGTTCATGTAAGGCAAATTTATTGTAAGAAATGGAATGGGACTTAAAAACAGAAAGGATAGGATGTATTTGAAGGGGAATAAACTCATGATTTTCCAGTTTTTGACACTCAATTGAATTGAAAATAGAATGGATGTTCCTAAAAATCAAACAAAAGATCAAACAGAGGAAGCTGCCTCATGATACAAAACAAAAATGCCAAGAAAAGGAAGCCATTAGTGAGAAGATAAAAGAAAGACATGGGAGGAAGATGCAGGAACACTAATGCGAAGTAGGAGTTCCGGAAGGAACGGATGGAGGAAAAGCAACAATCAAATAGACTTATCTGGACTTAAAAAAAACTAACTTTCAGACTAAGTTATACTGAGTACTGGCCTGATCAATGAACTTAGATATATCCTTTTTCACCCCCAAAGATCAAGAGAGAACTTACATTTGGGGTGATGAAAGTGTCCTGAAACCAGATAGTGGTGATGGTGCTACAACATTGTCATTGTAGTAAATGTCACTAATGGTAAATTTTATGTTATGTGTATTTTACTACGATAAAAAATCAATATAAAAAAGAATTTACAAGCTTTCAGAGAGAAGCAGTATGGTAGATTACAAAAAATGATCATCAATTCTTTCCTTCCATATAAGTACAACCCTTTGAGATGTGACTTTGCAGCTCCTCCCATCAGGAGGTGTTTTCCTCCCTTGTAATCTGGGTGTGGCCATGTGACTTGCTTTGGCCTGTGGGGCATTAGCAAGTGTGATGTGAGCAGAGGCTCGAAAAATGCTTGTGCTTTGGGACTTGCTCTCCATTGCTGCTGGGAACTCTTCTGCTGCCATGAAAAGAAGGCTAGAGATCATTTGGGGCAGAGATGAGCTGTCCCAGCTGGTGTCCCTAATACCAACCGGTCTACCTGTTAAATATGTGAATGAAGCCAGTCTAGACCATCCAGCCCCAGCCCAACAACCACCTAGCCCAGATCAGAAGAACTAAAACTTGACCCATAGAATTATGAGAAATAATACATTTTTGTTATTATGAGCCACGAAATTTGGAGGGGTTATCTTGCAGCAACAGATAACTGATATAACAGGTTACTTAGAAAAGAAAGAGAATCAGTATAGGCATTAATCTTTTTTATCTGCAACCTGAAGTTAGAAGATAATAGCACAAGTTTGCAGATGATAAAGGGAGAAAAAAAGAATTATATTTCAAGGCATCATCATCTGGGATATTGCCAGGAAACAGTGTATAATCACCTGTGTCCCTTCTGAGAAAAGTGTTGGAAGAAGTACCACAACTAAGTGAGAAGTAAAGAGTTCAAAATAAGGATGTACTGGTTAGGTTTATTAGTCGCAAGCAAAATAAACTGAATGTTGCTGGTTTAAACCAAGAGAATTTATGGAAAGGCTGTGAGTAACTCACAGAATTGCCTAGAAATCTGAAAAATCAGGCTTAGAAAAAGAATAAGGATTTGGATAACACAAACTTGTTTAGATAGATATCACAGAATGTTTTACCCAGTGAACAGAGAACACAAATTGTTTTCAGACACCCTTGGAGTTTTGCAAATACTGCTCTCCAGCCATAGAAAATCTGGAGCACCTAAAAGAGAAGAGCTACAGACCACATCCTCTGATTACATTGCAGTAAAACTAGAAACTAACTATGAAAAGGCAGCTGTTTCCTCTCACCCCATTCTGAAAACTTGGAAATTTAACCGAAGAATTATTAATAATTAGAAAAGTACTTTTAAAAGAAGTATTAAAAAATGAATTTACATGCTCTATAGAAACATATAACAATAAGCACGTAATAAATCAAAACCTTTGGAATGTAACCGAAGTATTTCTTAGAAAAAAATTTATAGTCTTCAAATGTTTTCCAAATAAATGAATTTATTATTCTTTCTTGACTTAAGTATACTACTTCAAAGAGGTAGGGAAGACTAGACTTAGTGGCTCTCACCTGTAATCCTAGCACTTTGGGAGGCTGAGGCAGGAGGATCACTTGAACCCAGGAGTTCAAGACCAGCCTGAAAAACATAGTGAGACCCCATCTCTACAAAAAAAAGAAAAAAAAAATGAGCCAGGTATGATGGGTCATGCCTGTAGTCCCAGGTACTCGGGAGACTGAGGCAGGAGGATTGCTTGAGCCTGGGAGTTTGAGGCTATACTCCAGCCTAGATGACAGAGCAAGACCCTGTCTCAGGAAAAAAAAAAAAAAAAAGGTAAGGAAAATAATTTTGTAAACACCTGATGAAAGTAGAAGAAAATATCCTTTAAAGCATGAATTAGTGAGGTAGAAAAATCAAACTAATAGACTATAGACTTGGCTAGAAAAACAAAAGCTAATTATTTCAAAGAACAGTATAAAGTAGCCACAAACTGAGCAAGTCTGTTCAAGAAAAAAAGATCAAAGAACATCAAGAATTAGAACTGTGGGCCGGGTCCGGTGGCTCACGTCTGTAATCCTAGCACTCTGGGAGGCCAAGGCGGGTGGATTGTTTGAGCTCAGGAGTTTGAAACCAGCCTGAGCAAGAGCGAGACCCCGTCTCTACTAAAAATGGAAAGAAATTAATCAGACAACTAAAAATACATAGAAAAAATTAGCCGGGCATGGTGGCGCATGCCTGTAATCCCAGCTACTCGGGAGGCTGAGGCAGAAGGATTGCTTGAGCCCACGAGTTTGAGGTTGCTGTGAGCTAGGATGACGCCACGGCACTCTAGCCCGAGCAACACAGTGAGACTCTCTCAAAAAAAAAAGAGAACTGTGGCTATGAAAGGAAAAGACAGTGACCAAAATTGTCTTAAAAAGCAGAAAACCTGAAGCCAATAACCACAGAAACAATTGAAAAGGTAAAGATCTGTTCCTAGTTAGTGCTCCAGGCTTGAAGGATTTATGGGTAAATTCTACCAAGCTTTCAAGGATTAGATTAATGCTTATGTTATTTAAATTGTTGTAAATCTATAGGAAAGGTAGAAAACTTCCCAGCTCATTCTACTAGGTAGGATTACCATAATGCCATCATTGGATGAAGAACATGTGTGTGTGCATGTATAAACACATAAAACTTCAGACTAATTTCACTTAAAAACATTGATTTTTATAAATGCTTAAAAAAGTCAGCAAATTAAGTCCGGCAATGGATGTATTATAAAAAAGAATACCCCTCTGGTGTGGGATGGTGATAGTGGGGAAGGCTGTGTATGTGTCACGACAGCAGGTGTATGGGGACTCTGTACTTTCCCTTCAATTTTGCTGTGAACCCAAAACTGCTCTGAAAAATAAAGTTTATTCATTAAAAATAATACTTTGTGATCACATAGGATTTACTTCAAAAATGCCACAAAGGTATAATCATTTCAATGTCGAGAAATCTAGTAACATAATTTACTGTGCTAACAAGCTATAGGAGAAAAATGAATACTTAAAATTATAGCAACAGATTCTGAAGGCACTTTTGTTATTTCAGTACCAATTTCTGATGTTGAAACAAACATAAAGCCATAAAAACAAACATAAAACCCTTAAAATAGAAATAGTTCTTGGTAAAAATATCAGAAGTATACAGATGTAGCAGACTTTTCACCATGAGCTTTCAGCATGTGATGGTGAGTACATTTTACAAAGGAGATAGAAAATGCCAGCTAATCTGACAAGTTGGTTAGCAGGCATGAGTTATGAGAACCATTATGGTATAAATATGAAGGCATTTTTATATCATTATAAAATGATTATCTCATTATCTAAAGATCAACTCATTATCTAAAGACAACATAAACTTGAAACATGGAAAATCAAATATAATGAACTGAAAAAAATTCAACTTATGACTTAGAAAGGAGGCCTGCCTCAAGATCACATACCAAAATAATTAGCGGCTTTACATAGAAGTGGGGTTGGCAAACTTTTTCTGTAAAGGGCAGGATAGTAAATATTTTAGGCTTTGTGGGCCACATGTGGTCCTTATCTCTTCTTCTTCTCCTGTTCCTCTTCCTCCTCTCTCCTTTCCCCCTTCTTTTCCCTTTCCTCTCTCCTTCCTTGTTTTTTTTCAAACAACCCTTGAAAAATGTAAAAACCATTTTTAGCTGCTGACCCTACAAAATAGGCTGTGAGCTGGATTTGGCCCACGAACAGTACTTTGCAGACTCCTGATATAGAACATAAGTAATGAATTAGGGGGAAACTCCATCCAAAACAAAAAATCAAATAAGAGAGGCCTGGATGGGAAATGTAGAGGGTTTGTGTGAAGAAAATTGTGTATTTACATTGAGGATCATGAAAAATCTGAATAAACACTGAATAAATGTATATCTGAATAAATTAAATAAATAAACATGGTATGTCATGTTCTTAAATGGAGTTCCTCTGTGTTGCAGAAGTCAACTGTCCCCAAAGTAATCCTAAAGTTTAGTGCAGTTCTAATTAAAATCACATCAGGATTTTTAAAAGTAGAATGTGATAAGCTTATTTATGAAATCATTTGCAAGAGAAAATATTTAATAGTATCTAAGAAGAATTTGAAAAAACATTGAAGGGGGTTTCTTCTATAAAATATCAAAACCAGCCATTCATAAGACAGTGTAGTATTGGCACAAGAATAGGCAAATCAATGGAACAGAAAAGGATACAGATATTTGAAATTCATTCAGTCTAATTTTCCTAAAGTCATGCTTTATCTTCAGTATATACTTGGTTCTAAAAATGATTTTCTATTCCTTTATTTTCTTTCTGTGTTTAGGTATAAGTGTGCTAGCAGAGTGTCTGGACTGTCCCGAATTGAAAGCAACTGCAGATGACTTTATTCATCAGCATTTTACTGAAGTTTACAAAACTGATGAATTTCTACAACTTGATGTCAAGCGAGTGACACATCTTCTCAACCAGGACACTCTGACTGTGAGAGCAGAGGATCAGGTGACTAAATGGACTACTCAACATTTTTCTTAGTAAAAATGTCCTTATCGATTTCTTATACCTCATGTTTAGTTACATGATAAGGGAAAGAGTCATATTAGGAGAGAATTTGTTCTTTAACACAGTATTCCAAAGTCTATTTCATAGGAACAGTTAAGTCCTGGGTGCTTATAAGGTCTTTGAGAGAGAGAGACCACTTGGTAGAGATAACCACTGGGTACCATGGTAGGCACAACAGTGTTTACCCCAAAGATCCCCTCATCCTAATCCCTAAAACCTGTGAATATGTTACTTTACATGGCAAATGGGACTCTACAGATGTAATTAAGTTGAGGATCTTGAGATGAGATTATGAGGTGGGTCTAGTGTAATCATAAGGGTCCTTAAATGTGGAAGAGGGATGTAAAAGGAGGCAGTGTCAGGGTGATCCAATGTGAGAAAGACCTGACCAGCCGTTGCTGGCTTTGAAAGTGGAAGGGGACCACAAACCAAGGAGTGCAGACAGCTACTAGATGGTGGAAAGGCAAGGAAATGGTTTCTCCTATGGAGCCTCCAGGCAGACACCTGGATTTTAGCCCGTTGTGACCGGTTTTGGACTCTGACCTCCAGAACTGTCAGATAAACTGTCAGAGGTGTAAGCTGGGTGGCAGGCATCTGGGAGCTAGGTAGGAGAATACTTTGATATGCAGACTCACTTTATTTTCAGCCCTACATCCTTCTCTGTATTTTAAGCCAGTAAATTTGTGGTAATTTATTACAACAGTAATAGGAAATTAATATAGGCATTATAAGGTCATATGCTTTGAGTTACTTTTGTTACAAAGATAAAAAGTTTGAATTAAGCTATGTTATTTTTCCCTGTTTTCTTCATGGCCCAGAGTATCAATTTGCAAATTAACAGGTTGGACCTGGAGGACCTAAATAGACCAAAAAAAAAGAAAGAAAAAACTCAACCCAGTTCTGTGATCAAAATTAACTGACTTATATACAGCATGAAAAAGGAAGAAGTAGTAACTTTAGAGAAACCTAACAAACACTACCTACACATGGTCAGGGTTAATATCAGTGATAAAGCATGTTGAAGGCATGCACACTTGATGTAGTGAGACTGGCATGTCACCTCTGTGATTATTCTCCCAAAAAACTGACTCCAGTCTAATGAGTAAAATATTGAGGGACATTCCACAAAATACCTGACCAGGTATCCTTTACGGGATCATGGAATAGAAAAATAACATTAGATAAAAACTAAAGAATTTCCCCTCCCACCACCAAAAAAAGGTATAGATTTTAGTTAATGTGTCAGTATGACTTCATTAGTTGTGACAAATGTGTCATACTAATGTAACACCTTAACAGCCAGGTGCAGGGTATGTGGGAACTCTGCGTTATCTCTGCAACTTTTCTGTAAATCTTAAACTGTTCTAAAATAAAAAGTTTATTTTAAAAAAAGACCAATTCCCACAAAAAATTAACTCATAGGGAGATCAGATCTTCAGCTTTAGTAACACCACCCCAAAATTAATTCATTTAGCTCAAACATGTGTCAGTGTGGTAGATATGTGTGTATTTGAAATAATTCGTTTTCAATGTGTTTAAATTAATGATTTATAAATTAAATGTTAATTAACTTGGGCTTATTCAATGCAGTTAAATGAATGCTACAGTATTATTTGGGGGACCAATTCTTATATAAATATCCTGCAATTTACTTTGAAAGTAGAATTTTTATTTTTAATGTTTCTGGAAAGCCGATAAGTCTGTCAGTTAATGCAAGCATATAAGATTGAAATAAAATCACAGGTGACCTTCATATCTCCTGGGGTGGAAAGCCTTTTAGGAAATTAACCTGTTTTTCTATATGTGTTGATAGATAGGAAACTTGCGTTGACCAATAGATTTTTTCATTACAATGTATATCATATCTTATTCTGAAAAGAAAGCTATATTTTGTTTAAAAAATCATAAATTCAGGATTCTCCCTATCATTAAATTATGTAGTAACGGTTCTTAAAAAAACATTGCCTACAAGACTCACTAGAGCAGTATGTAAACTGTTCTGAAGTATAGGCAGATGTTCAGAGATGAAAGCAAATATCTGAATAAAACATTAGGAATAAGTAGTTGTCTCCTTATAAGGTTCTCCCCCTTCAATGTGAGAGTAAACATAGGTAATTGGAAATGTTTCTGCCATCTAAGAATTTTACTATGCTGTTTTCCTTCTTAGGTTTATGATGCCGCAGTCAGGTGGTTGAAATACGATGAACCTAATCGCCAGCCATTTATGGTTGATATCCTTGCTAAAGTCAGGTTTCCTCTTATATCAAAGAATTTCTTAAGTAAAACGGTACAAGCTGAACCACTTATTCAAGACAATCCTGAATGCCTTAAGATGGTGATAAGTAAGTTGCCTTAATATCCATTTATAACCTGATCATGTAAGCCAGTTTCTTATGGGCTTAAAACCATATTTAGAATGGATCAGATTCAGTACCCAGATTCAAGACTTTGTTCTTTTAGATAATTAATCCCTTGGATTTCTCAACTGTACACCTGGAGGGGACTTGGCCTCAGCCCTTATTTTATAGGTATATATTAGTGTGTGAGAGGAAGTAAAAATTACTTACATTTTTTCTACTTTTGTATACAATAGCTTTCATGTGCTTCTTTTCTAGTGTTTCCTTTTTAATTTTACTTAGCCAAGTAGTGTACTATCATCTCATCTTCTTTCTTAAATAGCTTTTTTTCTTTTTTTGCCTGGAGCTAAAAATTGCCATATTTTTCATTTATTTTGATTTTCTTGACTTGCAGGCTGAGTCCCAGTCCTTCAACACCTTTGTAAAATGCCACTTAATAAAATTGTCTGTACAAGTAAACAATTTGTTGCTCTTATTTCTTGGAAACATCCCTTCCTTGTGCCTATTGCAGTATGGACGTTTGCTTTCTAGGCCTGGGGCACAGTTTTCTTGTCCTGGGGCTTCCTTTCTTCCATCTCCATCACCCCTCTCCTATGTTAGATCGATTTTCTTCTTGGATCCCAGGTTTTTCCCTATCTTAAATTATTTCTGTTTGTTCCAGTATATCCTCTAAAAGTTTCCTGATAGTGTATATAACCATTAAATATATGGTGACTTGACAAATCTCATATGTTTATTTTACCATAAAACATTGAAGGATAGTTAAACTGGATATAGAATTATGTTGAAAATCATTTTCAGTTAGAATTTGAAGACACTGCTCCATTATCTTCTAGCTTCCAGTATTACTTTTGAAAAGTCTAGTGCCAGTCTGATCCTTTTCTTTTTTTTTTATTCCTCTCTATAAGCATGTAAGCATTTAAGATCTTTTTTTCTTTTTAATCTGTGGTATTTTGAAAGTTTACAGTAATGTACGTTGATGTGCTTTTCTTTTTCTTTTAAGTCATATTGGTTGGGCATTCTCTCTTTTCAGCCATAGATTTCTCAGTTCTCTGTTATTAACATTGTGATTCTTTAGCCATTGAATGTCTAATCTTTTGTTATCTCTCCTATTATCCATCTTTGTCTCTTGGTCCTCTTGTGAGAAATAGCCTTGAATTTTTTTCAATCCTTTTATTTCAGCTATTATTTTGTTATCTATATTTTCTATATGTTACCTTTGAATTTTCTTTTCCTGTTTTTGTTGTTGGAAGCTTTTCTTAAATATTTGGCTTCATAGCATATAAGAGTTATTACAAAACTAATAGACCGTACATGTGAGTGGGCTTGTTAGTTCTTGAGCTGAACTATAGGGTAATCAGAGTAGCCAGTCAGTTTTTAAATTGGGGAGCCCCAAATGTTGGTAGATATTTTCTCAGGCAAGTATAAGCTGGATGTAGGTATTTGTGAGCTGGGCAAGGAGTTATTTTGATATGCAGACTTTTGCTTAATCCTTGTTTTTACTCCTACACCCTTTTCTGTGCTGCTCACTGAGTCTCTGGAACATCCCCTAGTTCGGTACCTCCGAAGACTAATCCTGTCTCCTAGAGTAGTGAAAGTACTTGACTATGCAGCAGGAAAAGGAGACCTGGCAGTTCAACTGTTGTTTGTTCAGAATTTTTTAGAATTCTATTTCCATCCCATCCCTACCTGAACCTTCCGGAATACTTAGTATCTCCAATTATGAGCCATTCCAGCATTCTGAAGGGTAATTTGGCTTGCTTTTCATTGGTGTCTCTTTGCACAACCATTTAGGTTTGACAGTTTCTCCATCTGCTAGCTGTCTTTATTGTGTTTTGGAGTTACAGGTGTACTAGTATTATCAAAGGTAGGGTTTGTGTTTATTTCTTGTTTCCTGGTTGTTTGAGGTGGTCTTACATTGGCATGTCCAATCTCATGTTGTTTTCATATTAAGTCTGAACCAGTCTTTTCTTTTATGATGTCTAGCTTTAGTGATGTGGTTGGAAAGTTCTTCCCTATTCCAAGATTTTTTTTAATTACCTAAATTTTCCTCTTGTGTATTTATCATTTATAAATTTGTTCTCTCTCTCTCTCTCTCTCTGTGTCTCTGTCTCTGAAGCCTTATATCCTACTGAAATCTATTTGGTATGGAATAATTTTTTTTCTTAAATATCTGATAAGATGGCTTCATTATTGAATAATTCATCTTTTCCCACTGATTCGAAACATGATAAACCAAGTTTCTACATATCTATTTGTATGTATGTATGTGTTCTTTATTAAAAAAGAAAGAAAAAGAGATAAATATGCTGTTCACTGAGTACACACAAACACACACACACACACACAGTTTCTCTTCCATTTCATATTAGTACCTTGCTTTTAATTATTGTCATGCTTCATTTAAATTGCCATATGTCTCTGGGGAATTTGTAATTTTCTTCTATAAGTTTCACATTCTTAAATTTATTTTAGATATTTTTATTGTTGCCATTGTGAGTTATATCTTTTTCCTTTTATTTCTTATTTATTAGTCTGGTCATTGCTGATGGTCTTTTTTCCTTGCTTATGTTCTGAATTCTTTCTTTAAACACTTTAAATGTAGTTATTTTATGTTCTGTGTTTGATAATGCAGTATCTAAAGTCTCTGAAAACCAAATGCTGCTATTCATTGGTTCTGTTGACTTACTGCTGGTGGCTTAATTCCTTATGTGTTTTGTAAGTTGGGATTATGTGCTTATATTTATTTGATTGTTCTTAATCTCTAGGAATATTGGAAGGCCCAAGTTGTGTTCCTGCAGGTCTTCTCCTCATGAAGAGAGTAGTGTTTGCTTTTGCCAAGTTCGGTAGGGCACAACCCACGACTACTTTGAGTTTTCCTTGGCTTATGGCAGGGTATATTCAAACCTGAAACCTGCATGAGGGCAGGGCTGTCATTATAAATTCTCAATGGAGGGAGACTTTACTTCCACCTGGACCTGAAGTTAAAACAGGCAAGTTACTGTTTCTTCCTTTGTCATCAGGCAGTTATTTTTTCTTAGCCTTTACTTTGACTAAAGAATAACCACCAATCTAAGTGATCCAGCTTTAGGCATAGATCTCAGTTCCAACTCCTTATCTTGAGCAGATCTAAGACCTTATCTTCCCCCTTCATACAACCAATAAAAACAATTTTCTAGGTTTCCAGTATTATTAAATGCCTTCAGAATAGCTCCAGGGTCTCTTAATGCTTACCATTCTGGTATCTAATTTCATCTTCATTTTTAGCACTCTTATCTCTTAGGATCTAAGCTTTGCATTTTTAAAGATTCTTGTTTTATTCTTTCCCAACATTTACAGTTATTTTACAGCAGGAGAATATTTCTGAAAGTCTAATCTGTCATTCCGCTGTAAGCAGAAGTTTAGATTGTTATTTAAACAGGTATGAAATATGTAATGTAATGACTATAATATGCCTAAGTTATACTCCTGCAAACTCTCACAGGCTCTTGAATTCCCATTGATTTTAATCAAACCAAACATCATATCTAGAAGTGGAGCAGCATTATAGATTTCTAGTCATATGTGATGAGCAAGAAAGCCCCTCATAGAAGGTGACTGAAACCTACTATGAATTCTTAAGTTAATTTTGGTACCTCATCTGGATGATTCACTTAAGGTGTAGCTGATTTCAGGCACAAATTAAGGAAATAAAGAGAAATGAGCACTTTCACTCCTGCCTAAGATATCCCTCTCAAGAGACATAATAAGTTTGTGTCCTAATTATTAGATCACTTGTTCCTCGATTTGGAAGTAAAATTTCCTTTAGACTTATCACATAGCTACTAAATAGTATTATGTGGTTTTAGGTAAGTTGACCCAATATTATCCCCAGTTTGGAAAAATATGATATATCCATCCATTGAAATGCTCTACACTTACTAAAAATTTTTTTTCACGAATATCTAATATGGAAATTTTTCCTAAGTGGCAAAAGCATAAAACAGTGTATAATACATTTTTTCTTAAATGAAAATGAAATTTTAAAAAAAGACAAGGAATGTTTGAACCCAGTTAAGGTTGTCAAGGGAAAAAGAGAAGAAGATGTGAGTCAAAGACACGTGCTTATGAATGCCAACATTCAACGAGTGGAAGAAGACGAACAGGAAAGGCGAAGTCACAGAGCTACTTAAACCAAAGGCTGGTGCCTTGAAAACCAAGGAGTAAAGAGAGTGTTAATAAGGTAGAGTATAGGTGGCCACTAGTCACTTTAAATGCAGAGAGATGAAAGAAAATCAGGACCAAGAAAATGCCTTTAGATTAGGGCTTTCATCTTTTAGGTGTCATACATGTGAATATCAGGTTTTTTGTTATGCCTGCATTCCCAAACCATGTGTTATTTTTCTGGCCTTAGAGTTTCACTGGGTAAAGAGCTACTCCTATTTCTTCGTACATGGTATGGCTGTTGAGAATAGTTCTTATGTGGATTCTGAATTGATTTAGAAACGGGATAGCAGTATTATTCCCGAAATTCAAGTGCAGGGATTAGATGCTTGAGCAGGAAACTTCATTGTATATTTTAACTTACTAGGTTTATTACATTTTTTTCTTTTTCTTTCTTTTTTTTTTTAAATAACAGTGAATTGTTCTATAACTCCTTGGCTAAGCACAAGCAGCTAAAATGCTTCCAAGCTTTGGGGTCTAGGCAGAGCTAAATGGTGGAAAGAAGTCCTCCAACCTCCCTTCTTCAGATCATTAGTTCTATTCCTACCATCTGACTTTATTGCCTTTTCAGAGTGGAAGAAAAGTGGGAAAGACAATCAAAAAATAGAATAAAACTAAGCTAAAAAAATTTACATCTAAAAGAAAATGAGTTACAAAATAAAAATGAAATCTACAGTCAAAACTGCCACAAAGGCCAGGCCAACTTCTTATTCAAAATTTATAAAATTTTACTCTGAAAGGAATAAGTCCCAAAGTAATAAGCCTAAGAAACTAGGAGCTCCTCAGGGAAAAGTGCCAAAGTGTCTCCAGCCCTAGTCTTGGGGAGGAAAAAAAAGCCTATCAATGAAGGAGTCATAGCTCATGCTTCCTCCAGGGAAGTCATCACAGTTGGCCACAGTCAGCCACTTTTACCCAGTGGCCTCTTGTCTAGAAACAGTTTCCTCCTGTCTCTCCTTCTTTCTTATCTTTCTCTTGCTGGGAGTATTGTGTTCATAGACTACACAGTCCCTTTGGCCTGTGTAGAACCCTCCTAGAGCAGTGGCTTTCAAACCCAGAGTTTCTGATTCAGAAGGTCTGGGCTGGTGTTCAATAATTTGTGTTTCTGAGTGATCCTGATGCTGCTGTTCATGGGACACACTTTGAGAACCACCCATGGACTAAATACGGCCTTGAGCTAAAACTGGCTTTTAGATTTGTAAAGAATTGTTAAAAAAAAAAAAAAAAAACAAATGATATTCCACAGAAACCATATGTGGCCTGCAAAGCCTATAGTATTTACTCTCTAGCCCTTTACAGAAAATGTTTGTGGACTCCTCTGACCTAGAGCGTGACCCAGAGCATGGGCCTCTGAGGTTTCCAGCTGTTTTAATGCAAAAATGCTTCTACTCAAATTCTTAAATGGAAGGAAATAATAAATGTTGATAATGACTTTCATTCATGCACAAACTATTCTCCAAAAATGTGTCTTCCCTGTTTTTCCCTTTTATAAAAAGGGCCAAGACAGCCTCATGTACAGAAGTATTTTGCATATGTTCAGGATTTTTTGCATTATTTTAGATCAATAATACTATGTAGCATACATAATTCAAAAAGGTATTAAAAGGGTGCGTAGTGAAAAATAAGTCTCTCTGATACCCCCGTTCCCCACCACTCATTCTCTTACCCTGCAGGTTACCATTATTATCTTGCATGTCATTCCAGAGGTAGTCTCGAGACTTTGTACACACAGTCATTTACTAATATATATATGTGTAAAATATGTGTACGTATGCATAAAATATACATTTTTAACACAAATGGTGTTATACTCTGTACTGTTCTACATCGTGCTTTTTTCTATTCCACATTATGTCTTGGCGATCATTCCATGTGTATATACTAAACGTTCTCGTTCTTCTTTGCAGCCATATATAATATAACATTGTATAGACATACCATAATTTTTTAACTACTTCCCTAACAATGAACTTTATGGTTATAAACTCGTAGAAAAGGAAGATTCCTGGGTTAAAGGGTATGTACATTTAATTTTTGTGGGTGGTACTATATATCACCATCCATATGGTTATAACCATCCACCTGCCGCCAGCAATGGAAGAGGGTGCTGTCTCCCCTACACACCTTTAGCATAGCCCCTGTGTTCCACACAGGTTGATCTTGGACAATCTGAGAAGTGAAGAAAGTATGATTTTAATTTGTATTTCTCTAACGAGAGCAATTGAACGTCTTTTCATATGTTCAAGAATTGTTTGTAGTTCTTTTTCTGTAAACTGTATTCAGATACTTTGTCTGATTTTCTCTTAAGTGTCTGGTTTTAACCTTATTAATAGGATATCTTTTTATAATTTTCTTTTACATTACTTATATTTTCCTAGTTTGTCATTGTCTTTTGATTTTGTCTTTTTGCCATGCACTAATTTAACTTAAAATTTTATATAGTTAAGTCTAAACATTTTTCCATTGCTCCTTTGTTTTTTTGTCACTCTTAGGCTTCCCTATCTGGGCCTGTTTTTTTAAAGCTATCCTATTTTTCTTTTAGTGCATTCATGAGATTTTTTGCATATTCAAATTTTTATTAATTTGGAATTTAGAGCAAAATATGAAGTAAGGGCCCAATTTTTTCCCTGTCTAATTGTCTAACATTGATAAACAATCTACCTTTCCCACTGATTTGAAGTGATACCTTAAAATAGTTTTTGATTAAGTGGCCCTTGACAAAATTAAGTAATTGCTAAAGGAAAAGGATCATGTTAGATCACAATAGTTCTGAATTCTTATTGCATTTTAGTCATGTAAGACAGTGCTTCTCAAAGTTTTATGTACATGGAAATTGCCCTGAATATGCAAATGCTAATTCAGTAGGTCTAGGATATGGCGTGGGATTCAGTATTTCTAACAAACTCCCAGGTGCTGAAGCTGCTGGTCTTCGAACTACATTTGAAGTGGCAAAGATTTAAGGTGCCCTATACCATGCCTGGCCCTACTACTGGAGATTTTAATTTAATTGGTCTGTGGTAGGGCCCAGGTATAAATAGTTTCAGAGATTTCCTAGGTGATTCTAATATGCAGTTAATATTGAGAACCACTGGGTTAGGAGATCTGGATTTCAGTAATTATTATTTTGGCAGCTATTGGTTAAGGAGCCAGATAATTGACTGCTACATAGTAAGTGGGTGGGACAGTCTTAGAATAATGGTGATTGCTGAGAATAATAAATTGATTAGGACTCAGGGCCTTATATATTTCTCTTGCCTCTTCCCCCTCACTTTCCTTGAATGCTATAGAGGAATGATAAGAGAAAATTACAGAAAGAAATGCACTATTATGTCTGCATATTTCCTTTTCAAAGCATTGCATTTGTGCCCGAAGTTCTTGAAGAGTTGCCATGTATTTTTCTATAGGTGGAATGAGATACCATCTACTGTCTCCAGAGGACAGAGAAGAACTTGTAGATGGCACAAGGCCTAGAAGAAAGAAGCATGACTACCGCATAGCCCTATTTGGAGGCTCCCAACCACAGTCTTGTAGATATTTCAACCCAAAGGTAACTAGTTTTTAATTCTTCTTATGCTCTTGTTTTTGAAATTACTGAGCACATAGACACTCACCTACTACAAGTAGTAATACTCATGCCTTTAGAGATGTTAGTTTATGGTGTTCTTTCATATGCTTTATGAGATACATAACTTATCGTCTTCATTTTACAGATAAGGAAATTGAGGGTTAGATTTCAAATGTTTCCATAATTGCTTTGAGTGCTGCATAATAACCACTATCAAAGAAAAGGGGAAAACTAGTTCTCCTATCTTATCTCTTTTTGTTAACTTCTTGCATTCGTAACAACTCCTTGCTTTCATTATGTACTATTTTCAGTGAAAATCTGCTTCTGGGGCTAGATGTGGGTTTTTTCCTTAGTAATTATGTTTTAATATAAAATAATACATAATCATTTTAGAAAATTTGGACAACCTAGAAAATCACAAAAAAGATAAAATGATCTTTAACCAACTGTCTAGAAATGATCATGAATTTTAGTGTGCTTTCCATTACATACCGTGCCAACCGGGGCAGGAGAGCTCTTGAGTCATAGGTCTAGGAACACAATTTTTAAAAAGTAGATCATTAATTATAACCTTGAGAGAATCCACTTATATTTCTATTCCTTGTTTCTTAGACCTATGTGTTTTGGCTCTGGGAGAAAAAGTACAATATTTTCTGGTACTACATGTATTGCTGGGACAGAGCAAATAACCACAATTCTAAAAGATAATACCCCAACCTCGCAAGGTGGTATCCATAACTGATGCTGTATCCAATCACGTAATGGATTCTTTTTAATCATTTTGTAAGCCAGTTTTTCGTTAATGGTAGATACTTGATGAGACCAGAGCATATGGTCGACATTAGGATACTTGTCTGATAACTTCTTTATGAAATGGGTCCTCGGAGGCATTCTGCGTAATAATGTAGTGGTGATATAGGAGGCATTTATAGAAACACATGTGGTGGTGTCAAGAGTGCAGAAGACAGAAAAGGTCAATCCAAATCCAGATTAAGTATCAATTTCAATGAGGGCAGAGCATTGTCCCTTCAACAATAGAAGGGTCTCAGTGTAGTTAGCCTGTTATTAGGTAACTAACTGGTTCCCTCAAAGTATGGTAACAAAGCAAAGGCTCAGGATTGGTCAGTATTGTTCACCAAATGGGCAATGGCCAGTAGTGGGTAGCCACACTGGCCTTAGGGAGAGGAAGTCCATTAACTTCTATAACTGTTTATGCAGCTTCTATCAGTGCCACTGTGGTCACTGATGAGCCCATGGAGCAAGCATCAGGTTGACTGCAGAGAGAAGATACAAATGCAGTCTTGTCCATAAGAGATTTTTTTTGCATCTGGGGGCACTCTGATAAGAATTCATGTGGGACACACATTTCCGGAAGCTCACCTACATTGTCCTTTCTTAAATTTCCTTGTCAGAAATTTTCCATTCTTACTTCACATCTACATCCATCTGGGGTAAACCATTAGCGACTGCCCAGAAATTAACAAAAACTGGCCTTAAGCTTTCACTCTTAAAAGGTATAATGGACAATAAAATGAACTGCTTGAAATTCTGTCAAATCAGAATACTTTCCTTCTGTGTTGTATTGTCCCTCAGTACAATTCCTGAAGGGGCTATGATGCTTTAGCAGTTATTATTGGCTGGTACTATCAAAAACAAACCAAGCTCAGGTCTCTTAAATTTGTTAGCTGGGTATAGGGAGTACCTCCATGAAGGCATAGTCCTGATGGAGGGAGAAGAAGACAGTGAAACAGGTGAACAGCCATGGGGTAAGGATTGTGCTTGGCTTATTTGGCTATTTTGTGCCATGGGAACCTCCATAAGCCCAGTCTTGTGTTTAATACCACATTATTGGTTGAAGGCATGCTCTCTTTGTAGTTAGGCAGGTCAAGTAAAACTATTCAAGATGGGTTAATGATATGGGCACCTGGTTTCCCTTGGTGGACATTTGCTGTCTGTCAGCCAAGAATTGTCTGCTGAAAGAATGGTACCTGCTTAAAGAAGGTGGCCTTGCTCCACAATCCCAGGGTCATGCTCTGTGGTTATATTGGGACATGCCTCAAGCCATTTGCAGCATCCTGATGCCCCAGGATCACAGGGTACCCTGAGCAGCTGAGCCATACTGCTATAGCCTGTCACACTTAGAAAGATTTCTCCATGTCTAGATTTTACTTATAATTAACAGCTTTTTTGGTTACCTAGTAGAAATATATATATGAAAAAAAAGGACACCCACATATAGGATATGTGGAATCTCTAATATGTAGGAGGTGCTTGGGGCAGCAAACTGTCCTTCATTTCTAAGGAGTTATACCAACATGCTATCGATCGGGCATCACAAACTTTTTCTATAAAGGGCCAGAGTAAATATTTTCAGTTTTGCAGGCCATCCATTCTCTGCCACAACTGAACTCTGACACTGCAGCAGGATAACAGCCGTAAATAATATATAAACAAGTGGGCATGGCTGTGTGCCAGTAAAATTTTATTTGCAAAACCAGGTGATAGGCTAGATTTGGACTTCAGTCCATAGTTTGCCTGCCTCTGTTCTAGACCTGGTGGATATCTGGGGACTTTAAAATGGCCAACACTGTATTCTAAGCTAACTTGTCCGCTGTCCTGTCCAGCACATGTCTGACTGAGACCTATAGGATCCTTTCCATTTCCTCGTCTTCAGAACTGATCAGCATATGGGCATCAACATAGGAGACCATTGTGTGACCTTGGGAAGGTGAGATAGTCCATGGTGCCTGCAGCTCAGATTATGGCATAGCGCTAGAGAGTTAAGAGATCCTTAAGGTCAGACCATGACATTATTTTATTTTCCTTGCCAGTTAAAAAGAAATTCCATCTAATGGTCTGGGTAGATAGTAACAGAGAAATATACACTGGCCAAAATGTTAGCCGTATGCCAAGTTTTAGTGGTTATGTTAATCTGGTCCAATAAGAAGACCATACGTGGCCCTCCTTACAACAACCAGAGTTGCCAGTCTCAGCAGTTCCTCCTCTATTCTGGTAGAGAAGAAGACTTCCAAAAGCCTGTCTTTCTTACCATAATACTTAATGCTATAATCCATATAGTAAATGATACGCTGCCAGATAGCAAAAACACTTCCCCAAGGAGGGAAGATCAGGTTAGATTGGTTAATTACCATCATATTTGGACTGTTCCTGTTGGGCTGCTCTCAGCTCACACAACTATTTCTGATCCACTCCTCCACCTCCAGAATATAGGCTGGTTTTTTGCTAAAGACATCTAGCTTCCTTTCTGTGTAGACTAGATGACTGGCAGGTGCCTTGAGAATTCATGGCTTGTGCAATACTATCCAATAAATACAATGTCCTCACTGTGCTTACGAGTTTAGTAAACCTACACATCTGTGTCACACCAGATAAGGGTAAGCCTGTTGAAATTTCAGTGGCTGTTTTTAATTTTTTCAGGATCCTTTTGAGTCAAGAATAAGAAAATGGGCCGGGCACGGTGGCTCACGCCTGTAATCCTAGCTCTCTGGGAGGCCGAGGTGGGCGGATTGTTTGAGCTCAGGAGTTCAAAACCAGCC
>NW_012152063.1:8065435-8095393 GCF_000956105.1 Propithecus coquereli
ATAAACTGGCTAGGTGCGGTGGCTCACACCTGTAATCCTAGCACTCTGGGAGGCTAAGGTGGGAGGATCGCTTGAGGTCAGGAGTTAGAGACCAGCCTCAGCAAGAGCGAGACCCCCCCGTCTCTACTACAAATAGAAAAAATTAACCAGGCATTGTAGCGTGTGCCTGTAGTCCCAGCTACTCAGGAGGTTGAGGCAGGAGGATTGCTTGAGCCCAGGAGTTTGAGGTTGCAGTGAGCTATGATGAAGCCACTGCAGTCTAGCCTGGGCAACAGAGTGAGACTCTTGTCTCAAAAAAAAAGAAAGAAAGAAAGAAAATGATAAACTGTAAAACAAGCTAAAACTGAAATCATAGTGATTTAAATTGTTATTCTACAAACCATAGCCTTCAGGTGTTAACAACAATTATACCCCATTTGTTTCCCAAAGCCTAACTGTTGTGTTGATTTGGGCAGGTAAAAAGCAAGCCAAGTTTGGGTGGAAAATATTTTATTTTAAAATAAAGTAGATGGCTATTTTGATGTACAAATAGGCAAAGAAGAATCCTGATTTCATTTAGGAGGCCAGGAACATTGTTTTTAGAGTAAGGCAACTGTGGGATGACTTAACACTTTATTTTTAGTCTGTAGTTCTAACACTTTCCTTGATTTTTTTTTTTTTTTTTATTGGCAGTTGAAAAGAGATGCATGTCCCACACGAGCCTGGAAGTGAGACTGTAACTTCAGAATTCTCATTTGATGTCTTGCTTTGCTTTTATTAATGGCCCATTCTCAATTGCTATTTTGTATTCTCAACCACAAATTTTTAGACTTCCAGTGGAAAAATTCAAGTAATTGAGGAATGAACTACAAATAAAAACATCCTCATTCCATCAATTATCTCATATTCCCAGAAGCTCATACTATTAGAATCCCATTACAGTATTTATTGTTTCTATTAGAAGTGCCAGCCCCTTCTCTTCTTGCTATAAAAATTTAGCTTGACTAACTTTTGCAACTTACTATTATTTGTGTATAACATTGTAATATAAGTTACTCAGTCCTTATTTCTAATATTAAAATAATTGAGGAAGCTGATGTCATTATATATTATTATTTATCTTGGATCTCCCAAAGTAAACATTATTTCATTGTCCAATTCAAGTAGACTGCTTAATAAGAAGTACTATATAGGAATATTATTTTATTTTAAAATTCTTGAACTTTTCAGAAATGTTAAAATGGGTTTGACAGTCATTTAATGGGACGTGTGTGTGTATCCTGTACTAGCCAAAAATAGTGATCATTTTCAATGAATTGTTCTCCTTCAAAGGGGACAATTTAAACAGTGGTACTTAATTGAATTATCCAGAATTAAGTCAATATTAAGCTGTAAACTATTATCTTTAGATATGTCTTGGATATCATTGGTGACAGGAGGCAAATATTTATACTAATTCATGACTAAAAAATTATAGCAAAGAAAATCTTAGCTTTTTCTGAATATTGACAGAAAAGGAAGTCTTGGGTTGGTATATTGAATTGTAATGATATTTTTATTGTTATGGTCCTTTTATAAAGCCTACTGAACCTACTCTTCTCATCCTATATCTGCTTTTCAATTTTAAATGCTTAGTGATTACCAAAAGAGTTATGTATTTATTGTTCTTTCTCTTGTTGTTTGTGTTCTTAAACTGTGCATAGTAATGCCTTGTGATATTGATGCTTAAATAAAAGTTGGCATAATTGACCAGTTTTTATTCAAACTCTTCTGCCAGTGAAATGATGAGCTGAAAGCTTAATACTTTGTAAGGATCTTGGCTCACTACTTTCATGTGGTAGAGAAATGGGAGACTATGTCCTAGAGAAAAGGGGGATCTGCATATTCCCTGCCAAAAACAAATGTAGTAAGACTAGCAGGATGAGGGCCAGAGAAGACAGTCATCAATAGTTAGTGAACATCATTCTAGTCCTAACATTTTACAAATATGGTATCATGCCATACATGCTATTTTATAAAACTTTTTTGCTCTCAGCATTATATTATAAAGATATTTCCACATCATCTTTTTGAAGGACTGCAGTGTATTCCATCATAAGGCTATACCGTAATTAGTTTAATCCTCTCTTCTTCTTGCACATTTGGCCTATTTCCAGTTTTTCCTTGTTAAAATACCCCTGCAGTGAAACATCCTTATATATGCCAGCTTTGCACACTGTCCAGTTTTTTCTGTAAGCTAAAATCCTAGGAGAAAAATTGCTCTAGCAAAGGGTAAAAAACAAACTATTTAGATTTACCAGAAAAGTAGATGAAAGCCTGGCCCCTGACCCCAGGTACTGTTGGTTTGTTGGTCAAAGGTCTCTCTGGTCCTCCTCAGTGGTATAGCCACCACAGAACCAGGAACCACGGTGACAAGATACCAGCTGGAATCTGTGTAATTTAAAAATAGCACTGCAGTGAGGAACTGCCCCAAACTATGAGCAAAGTGCAGCATCTACAGCCTCTAACCTTTTTAAGGTAAAAAAATGAAGGTGGCCCAGCTGGATGAGGTAAACATTTTTCTACAAATGTGGACTGTCGCCCAATAAAAATATTCCCTCAATATGCCAAGCCCTTGACCAAATACTCTGCAAACACATGGAGAAAATCTCTATTTTCACAGCAGCTGTGCTTTTAGTGGTTATAAGTGGTAAGATGTGGAGATTGTTCAGGACTTCGGTGGCCATCCCACCAACCTCTCGATTTTACAGATGAGGCCATTGAGGCCCAGCAATGATAATTCAAGGGCCTAGAGTCACTTAGCTGGAAACACAGCAGTAGCAAGAATCCCCCCAGATCGCTCTGTTCCCAGTCTAGTGTTCTTTCCAATAGGCCATGTAAGAAGATTTTTTTGAAAAGCAGGACAGCATAGAGGATAACAGCACAGCTTTGGAGTCAGGTGGATTTAGATTTAAATCTTGAATTCACCATTTTCTAACTATGTGAACTTTGATAAGGTACTTAACATCTCTTAGTTTTCTTATCTGTAAATGAGGATATTACCTTACAGAGTTGTTGAGGAAATTAAATAAGATAATGTTTTAAAATATTTCAGCATAGTTCCTGGAAAGGTAAATGTTCAATAACTAATAAATTAATAGTGGCTATTTGGTTAATGATACATTCTGAATCATTTAGACCCTAATAAGATCATTGGATGTTGGGGCTGAAAGGGAGGAGACCTTAGGTCATCTAGTCTTTTTGTTTTACAGATAAGGAAACTAAAGTTCCTGAGAAGTTAAGTAACCTAATTGAGACTCACGGCTCTTCCATGCAGAGCCTAGCGTGGTGCTCAAGTTTCCCAGCTCCTTTGTGCTACTTATTGTGACCTTGTAAAATGAGTGAAGCCAAAAATGTTTCTATGTATTTCTCATGAAACTGCTTCTGGGAATGTTCTGGCATCTGGCGTAACCCTGCTTTCTATATAGATTACCATAATAGTTGCATGATTTTTTTTTTAATAGCCCTTGGAAACTAAGATAAATCAGATAATGATTTAAGAGAAAGTCCTTGTAATTTGGTCATCTTAAACTTAGGTTGGATTGATCCCTCATGATTTCTTCAAGAAATTGTAAAGTTTTGTTAATTTTGCTTTCCTTTTTTTCTAAGACCCTGCCTTCCCTAATTTAGTTTGATTTTCTCTCAAAATGATTCAAAATAAAGTTTTCAAGTCTTAAAAAATAAAAAGTACTTCATTTTGGATTGTGGTTGCCTTGATTTTTAAAATCAACATCTGTAGTGTTTGTATTATTGGAGGATCCATGTGTTTTCAAACTACATTGTATAAAAATCAGTCCTTACTCTGAAGGAAAAAGCACACTAATGTTTTTGCCTTGAGGCATTTAGAAAAAATATTTACAACCCCTCACCTCAAGAAGGCTTCACTCTGCTAGGTACCATAAGGACTGTTGCACTACAGCTGGAAAATCGTGCAGGGCAAGATATAATGGAGTCAAGTCTGGACTTCAGTCTGAATCCTCACTTCAAGTGGGGATTCAGAAAAAAGAAATCAGGAAAGCCTACAGAAAGGAAAGGAGTCTTGAGCTTGAAAAAAGTATAGCATGTGGCATATCCCAGCAGAGGCAAGAAAGGCTGACTAGGATCAGGGAAGACAGGACTTTATACGTGGATATGTCTGTGTGTGTACATATGTGTACGTATATGGGTGAGATATCAAGACTTAAGAAATCCTACCCAGGATTTTTTCAGGCTTTCCAATTTTCCCATGGAAAGTCTATTTTGTGTTCTAGGTAGAAATTCTTGCAAAGGACATTTTACTTATCTGCATAGAAGATGAACTATTAGGCACAATATTTTATATAGTTAGTATTTATCAAGCTTAGTGTCTGACATGTACAATGACCTTTGGCAGTTATCAGAATTGTCATTTAAACATTAAAAAATTTGAGGATTTCTGGGGAAATTGGAACCCAGATTGCAAGTAGGTAGAAGTATGTGCCTATTCCTTTTTTTTTTTTTTTTGAGACAGAGTCTCACTGTGTTGCTCGGGCTAGAGTGCCGTGGCGTCAGCCTAGCTCACAGCAACCTCAAACTCCTGTGCTCAAGCGATCCTCCTGCCTCAGCCTCCCGGGTAGCTGGGACTACAGGCACACGCCACCATGCCCGGCTAATTTTTTCTATATATTTTTAGCTGTCCAATTAATTTCTTTCTATTTTTGGTAGAGACAGGGTCTCGCTCTTGCTCAGGCTGGTCTCGAACTCCTGAGCTCAAACAATCCGCCCGCCTCGGCCTCCCAGAGTGCTAGGATTACAGGCGTGAGCCACCACGCCTGGCCATGCCTATTCCTCTTTCTCTCTTTCTCTCACTTTCTTTTCTCTCTTCCTCTCTGTCACTTTCTCTGTCTCTCAGACACACACACAGGCTAATCATTTTTTTCCTTGCACTTACATTTCCAGGAAAGCAATTTATTTTAATTCTTAAATCTGAAGCATAACCAAGCCCTTTATGACAGGTACATACAAGCACCAATTTATTCCCTACTCTAACCCTTGAGTAGTTTTAGAAAGTTAGAACTGATCTGTCACCAAACTCTTTGGAATTATTTCATTCTTTGAAATCTCATATCCTAGTGTCTAAATGTTTAAGCACATCTAGCTCAAAGAAAGCATTGTGTGTTTTTCTTTTTAATCCCAGCCCCTACATGGGTAGTTATTTTTTAATTTGAAGAGCAGCAAGTCTTGGAGATTATTTAAAAGAACTTTCTCATCCTACGATTAAGGAAGAGCATGGGAATATAATATTCTTGAGAGTATCTTTTAAAGTTATGGAGAAGTTCCCATTTAGCTTTCTAATAATAAATACCAAATAAATTAGATGTAAGAGTGGCAAAATTTGAGATTCACTGAGTTTATTGATGGAATTATATTTCTCTGCTTTACACTTAGTCAAATAGGAATTATGAGTAGACTTGCAGAATATGTAAGACAATTATTTAGTTTATCTTTGAGGGATTGTTCCTTGTAGAATATGGTGATTATTTTATCTCTTTCTTTCATTCTGTGGTATACAGTTTATCTAAGAGCACAAGTAAAAATATTTTTCCCCCGTTTTTCAGTGTCCATTGCGTAGAACTGAGGTTTCAGGAAGATGTTAGGTTTATCATACAGTTTTGTGTGCCTACCAATAGGTATACCACTGAGTAATCCAGGGGGACAAAGATCCTAATTTAGGAACAAAGTCCTAGTCAATTAAGGCTGCTTTCTTGGTCATCTAAAAAGCAGAATGTTTTTCTTTGTCAGGAGTCAAAGTTTTCTATATATTAGAAGCTCCCTTTCCTAAGAGACCATTCCTGATGTTCTATGGTGCTTTGATCTAGTCCGATGAATGCATAAAACCCTGGATACTAGCATGATAGGTATTGGTCAAATTTTCTCAAAGGGAACTCAACATTAATAATCACAGTGATATTGAGAACTGTTGGGATTCCTGTGTGACCCTGATTATTTTCATCTGTTTTCAGAAAATAGCAAGAACACTGTAGCTTTCTTTTTTCAAAAAAGGGGAGGATCTAAGATGCTATAACTTTGGGAACATTCTGCCACACACATACATGGTAGGGTGGCACGAGCATCCTTGGATGCCATCAAACACACTGAGGAAACAGTGGTGCTATGAACAGCCCTTACTGTGAGGTACTGATAGGTGCTTGTTTCTAATCACTGGGGAGAAAAAGGGAGTATCCAGACTTCTCAGAACAGATTACTCAAGTATTTCATATCACAATTCTAAGCATCCAACAAACTACATTGGCTTAACTGAGTATTTATAGAAAATATCTCATAGACGTCCACAAAATACCTTCTAGCTCTAGACTAACTGTAGGATAATGACATTTTGAGATTTAGGTTATTCATTAATTTTTTATATCACTCTATACATCTGGCAGGGAATGGATGGAGATATTTACATTTGAAAAAGAGGTTTTTTAAAAAAATAAAACAACTAATTTTAGAATTTTCTTCTATTATTATCTTCAGTAACAGAAGGGGAAAAAGGCGGTAATGTAGTCAAATGTTTATTTTAGAGCCAGAAAAGACCCAAAGCAGTCATGTGCCTTCCTCTCGCCCTCTGCCCCATCTAACCAGCATTCTGAAGAAGTCACATAAGATTAAATTGGTAATAGTCTCAAGCCAAACATTTGTATGTGTATTCTAGTAAATTAACACATTCTTATATTTTGTATTTTCTTGACTGTATCTTTGTCCTTTCAATTATATTTTTCTCATACTGAAATCTTCCTGTCCTTTCCTGTTACAGGATTATAGCTGGACAGACATCCGCTGCCCCTTTGAAAAGCGAAGAGATGCAGCATGTGTGTTTTGGGACAATGTAGTATACATTTTGGGTGGCTCTCAGCTTTTCCCCATAAAACGAATGGACTGCTATAATGTAGTGAAGGATAGCTGGTATTCCAAACTGGGCCCTCCAACACCTCGAGACAGCCTTGCTGCTTGTGCTGCAGAAGGCAAAATTTATACATCTGGAGGTTCAGAAGTAGGTAAGGATTTCTTAAGTATTTTTGTTCAGGGCATGTGCTTGAAAGCCAAGTGTCTGGGCTTTCATGTTTAAATAATTAGTATTATTTGTCCAGATCCTTTTTTTTTAATAATCTGAACACATCTGGCATATATTAGAGCCCATTTCTCTGAAGGTTTACCTTATTCCTTTACAAATCATTAATTTACAAAAACTTTAGCCTCCTAGATTGTTAATTACGCATTTTTTTTTATCATGATGAATTTTAGTTCTAGATAGTTGTGTTGGGTACATAATATTATTTGCTTTAAAGATTTCAGAGTTTATAGACCCTTTATGTTCACGCTTTTTAAATCCATATTATCTTTGTTTTTATCAAGAAAAAAGAATGATCTTTTTCATTTGCTTTTTTCTTTAAGCTTTTTTTTTTATTTTTTGATGAACAATTTTTTATTTCAGAATATTACGGGGGTACAAATGTTTAGGTTATATATATTGCCTTTGGCCCATCTGAGTCAGAGCTACAAGTTGTCTATTCTTTAAGTTTTTAATTTAATGACTAGTAGTGGTATTTTAGCAAAACAGGATATAAGTGTAGGTATAAAAACCTTTCTCATTGAATAATTTGTTAGAGTCAAATAGTGGTCTTTTTCTAAATGAATATTCTAGGTGTAGACTAGACACCTAATAGCTTTTATATCCGTTCATATTTTCAAGTAATTTCTTTAGCTAAATAATGGGCTTATAGAAAACTAGGAAGACCAAGGAAGCCTAAGGTATGAAATTTAAACATTGTCTTTTTATTTTTCTTTGATGATTTTTATATTAGCCCAGAGAATGTTTTACTTTTGGTCAGCATATTTATTTATCTGTTTTAAGTTTTTACCCCCTACGATGTGTCAAATAAATGTAAGAAAAATTATGATTTCCTAAATGCAACTTAAGAAGTGACTTCTTCTACTCTTTAAGAGCATTCTTCAGAATGTGAAGAATATAGCATATTTCAAATACTATGAATCTTAAAGGTGACAGAAAGTGTTATTTGGTGCAGTAGATAATTTCTTTGGCATTTACTAAGTTTTATACTTAAATAGCACTTTTTTTAAATATCTGCTTTATACTATATATTCTCCCCTAGTGTCCGCCTACTGAATCTACCAAATTGAAATGTTTTAAAAAGTCAAAAAGAAGTTATTGTTGATCATGACCATTGCTTCTTCTATGTGTTATTCTCTGATCTTTATTTTTCATAAACCTTGTTGGTAATGGAGAACTTTAAAGATGGTGGTGTTTTGTTTTTAAATCATTTGGCATTAGCCCATAATGGTGAAGATGAGGTAAAGTTCTAACTTCTTTTTTTTAGGGAAGGAAAAGAGCACTTGATCTTTAATAACATCATTTCTAAATTCTTTATTGAGCTCCTACAATATGCAGAAGTTGCAAAACATGATGGATATATTTTGCCCTTAAAATGTATAGTCAAAATACTTCAGAAACATACATTAATACCTTGAGAGTATACTCAAGAGTAAACCAGTGTGACTTTAGGATTTACCCACACAATCAGAGTAGTCAGAAAGTATAGTTTTGGTAATGGTGCAGTAGTTGTTATAGAATATCAAATAAGCCTTAGGATATTATCATATAATAGTTTTTGTATTCCAAGAGGTGGATTTAACATCTGTAAGTAGCTATGTTTTTCTACTGTATGTAAACATCTAAAGTTTGGATGATGACCATCAATGCACAACTGGGCTTAAAGACATATATAATGTTTCTTATTTAGTATTTCTTTTGACATCAAACCATTTTCTAAATTTTAATTACCAAAAAATAAGTCTTTCCAACAGATCCTTTTTTGAATGTTTTCCAAGGTCTATACAAATAGAGTTATTAGCTGCTTCTTAAACTACTTGTGCATTTTATTGTTGATTGAGTATAAAAAATGACTCTACAACCCTAAATTCTTCTCTCCCATAGCTAATGACTCAGTTCACTCCAAATCCGTACACATAAGTTAAGCATGATGGGGCCTTTTTCTTTTACAGGAAACTCAGCTCTGTATTTATTTGAGTGCTATGATACCAGAACTGAAAGTTGGCACACAAAGCCTAGCATGCTGACTCAGCGCTGCAGCCACGGGATGGTGGAAGCCAATGGCTTGATCTATGTTTGTGGTGGAAGTTTAGGGAACAATGTTTCTGGGAGAGTGCTTAATTCCTGCGAAGTTTATGATCCTGCCACAGAAACGTATGTATCCATTTAAAACTCTTATTTCACAGTGAATTGTATTCTGGAAGCTCAGTAGAAGATGTTAAAAGGCAGAAGGAACCCAAGAGAAGAATTCAGTTGTTTGTTTGTTTTAAGACAGAGTCTTGCTCTGCTGCCTAGGCCGGAGTCACAGCTCACTGGAACCTTGAACTCCTGAGCTCAAGTGATCCTCCTGTCTCTGCTTCCTGAATAGCTGGGACTACAGGTGCATGCCACCACGCCCAGCTAATTTTTTTTTTTAATTTTTTAGAGATGGGGGTCTTGCCATCTTGCCCAGGCTGGTCTCAAACTCTGAGGTTCAAGCAGTTCTACCACCTCAGCCTCCAGAGTCACTGGGATTACAGGAGCAAGCCACTGTGCCCAGCAAGAATTTAGTTCTTGAGTTAAGAATGTACATAAACTTCTGCATGTGCTAGTGTTAATGGCATATTTACAACCTGTACCCTTCCTTTATACCTTAAGAAATGGCTTGACCTTACTCCATTGGAACCCCTCTCTTTCTGGTCCTGCTTGTGCAGTAAATGCCTATGAATGAGACACATCTGATTCATGAAAGTCAAAAGATATTTGTGTTTCAGAGGTGAAGAAATGTAGGGGGGAACTTATGATGAGTAGTAAATTTGCCCTTAAGTAGAAATGCTACATATTGGTTCATGGCATTAATAAATCGTGCAGCTACGTATAATGTTGTTTGGGGTTTATACTTCCTAAAGTATGTTTGGATTCATATTTATTAAATAAAATTATTCTTAAATCACCTAAGAAACAACTCCTAAATAAGCAAAATGCTAAAGAAATTTTTAAAAGTTTTTCTCTGACCTTGTAGTTAATGATGGAACCCATTCAGTGTAGCCAAAGGAAATATGCTAATTGTTGAATAATGGCGGCGGGGGGTGGGGGTGGGGGTGTAAATGTAAATGCAGTGATATTAAAGCTAATAAGGAAATAAAACAGATGATGTCCCAGTCATACCTTTTGTCCAATACATCCAAAGATCTTTAAGAAAAGTCACTTGATCATATGGCCAGATTGCCTGTTGTTCTTCCTTTACCAGAACAAGTTATTGGGTAAATATGTTCGACTTGAATGTTATGCCAAAAAAGTGCACCAAAACTCTTGTGCTTTAAGCTTTATATTTAGGAAATATTGCCAGACTACAAAACATAGAAGTCTTCCACTCCAGCTACTGCTTTTTTTTCAATTGAGATAAGAACTTAATTATAAAAAGTGATCATTAATGCATATAAAAGTGCATTTATCTATTTATACCTTCCACTTATTTTAAAAGGATTTAAGGAAGCATAATCAGTAACTCCTTTCCCAAGTAAAAAGGTAGTTACAATCATTCTTTTCTCATTTTTTGCTTAATTAATTGCCAATGCAAGGAACAGAGTAAAAGCAACTTGTCTTGAAATTTACCTTTAGCTAAAATGTGGAGACTAGGAAATCTTTTGAGATCTTCAAATATACGGCTTCCCGGTGTTTTTCTAAATATACCTTGCACTTGGCCAGGGCAATCCAAAGCTATCCCTTATCCTCATCCTATCATCCATCAATTCATCTACGTATCTATCCCATCTTGTCCCAAACCACAGAAGGAGGGGTATATACCAACCGTCCTCTGGGAACCTCTACCTTACTTAAACCCTATTCTCAAAAAGTGTTACAGCATACTAGTTGGAAAACTGTAATCTGATTCATCCTGCTGCCTAATTATTTTTTCATTTCTAAAAAATCACTTAAAGTGGAAACCATAACCATATAAACTCCAGGCTTCTAAATTTGGAGATTCTTATGCAAGCAATATCATTGTAAATCAATATATTCTTGTTCATAGTAGCAGAGAAAAAGTATAAAGGAATTTTGCAACCTCAGTATTTTTTAGAGCTAGATGAATATTCTGTTTCAGGAATATTTAAAAACTTGTAAGACTTAGCATTTCTTTTTTATATATGGAACTTAATGTGTTAAATTTGAATTCTATGTTCTTTTCAATGCCCTTAAACTCTCATAAATGAGAAGATAATGTGACCTAGCCAACTCTCAAATAAGTTACATACTACTATGATTTCCTTTATAAAATGTGATCTAGCTATCCAAGTTATTTTTTCTTTTTTTTTTAGAGGGTCTTGTTCTGTTGCCCAGGCTAGAATACAGTGGCACAATCATAGCTGACTATAACCTACTTGTTTTTCATAAGAATTTTTCTTCCCAATTTTGACATTTTTCTTAAGTGTTTTATAATAGAATGTGTTTAATTGGAAGCTAAGAAATTAAGCCTATGGACCACCGAAAAACAAACATCGCATGTCCTCGCTCATATGTGGCAGCTAAAAAAGTAGCTACCAGGAAGGTAGAGGATAAAATGGTGGTTACCAGAGGCAGGGAAGGGTGGAGGATGAAGTGGGGTAGGTTAATGGGTACAAACATACAGTCAGATAGAAGAAATAAGACTAGTTCAATAACATAGTAAGGAAACTATAGTTAACAATAATTTATTGTGTATTTCAAAATAGCTAGAAGAGAAGAATTGGAATGTTGCCAACACAAAGAAAAAATAAATGTTCAAGGTGACAAATATTTCTATTACCCAATTTGATCATTACACATTATATACATGTTTGAAAATACCACATGTACCCCCAAAATATGTACAATTCTTACATATCAATTTTTAAAAATCAATTGGAAAAAAGAGGGATGAGCTCATAATAAAAAGGCCATTTTAGAGTAACAGTCCGAAGAAAGAAAAAAAGAAATTAAACCTATGGAAACAACATAACATAGTTTGAGTAGTCAGAATTTTAAGAAAACCTTCTTAAACATTAAACTTGGGATTGTTCTGAAGTGACAGGCCTCACTTAAAAAAATAAAAAAATAAACTTCAGATTGGAGAGAGCAGAGACCTAGTATATACTCTGCATGTGAATTACAGGAGGAAGGAGAGTTTGTGAAACTCCCTTCCAAACCTTCAGGAGATTTGAAAATACATAACACATGCTCTCACGTTATATCATTGACATAGTATCTAGAGAAGAAAGAGGTATGTAAATTGAATTTTTTCAAGTCAAATACTATGTTTAATGCATGATGACAGCTCACTCTATAAAGCTCACTACATGGAGAAGCAGCAAAGACCTAGTCCTTACTATTAATAGCTCTCCCACTTCTAAGCTGTATGCTGGTCATTTCACCAGGATGACCATGTTTGTTTTTCCTAAAAAACAGGAGTCATGCTGCTCTGAAAATGAGTCGTAACTGTCAAGCCACTTTTAAAACAAAAAGCAATCCATAATATAAGACAACAAAAGAATTGTTAATATTTCAGAGTTAATCATTATGCTGTAATTATGTTTGATAAAGTTACATTTATCAAATTGTTTTAAAGAAGAGACATAAAAAACTATCTTAGAGAATTACACTTATGCCAAGTTTCCCTTTTGTTGTTCGGCATCTTTTGGTATATTATCTGTTAAAAGCACAAGCTGTGTGCCAGTACCACCTTCACAGTCACAAATGTCAGACTTGGGAGTGAATGCAGGAGAAGGGATTGAATCTCAGAAAACAACAACACAGTCGTCTATGTATATGTGTATGATGCTGCTACCTGTGAATTAATATCCTTCAACACTTGTGTCCACATTTATATTCTCAATTTCATTATTTATAATAGTGATTGTGAACACAGCAAAGTGATAATAAATTACTAACTTGACAGAATAACAGTCCCTTTTTTTTTTTATCAGATCTGTGTGAAGTTCTTAGTATAGATTTAAAGACAAACATGTCCATAGTAACAGACACTACTGATGTGCTGATTGCTTGAGGCCCACTATAAGTTTGTTTTACCTTCACATACATAAATATTAATTAAAACCATATGTGATAGAATTAGTGCTTTATATTCTCTTTTAGTAGCTTCTCCTTTTTTGTTGCCATTTTACACGCTATTGTGAACCACAAGAAATGGATTTCTTCCAAAGATGTGTTAATAGTCTCCAGATATCCCCCATTTCTTAAATCCTATCAGAATTGAAAGGAATAAAATCCCTGTTTACCCAACCTATAAATAAATTACCCATAATCATTGTTAAATTTTTGTGTTCTAGTCTTCTGGACATTTTGCGTATAAGTACACATGCGAGTAGTAAATAAACACTTAATTAGGATAATAGACCTTTCTTATTAGTGTAAGAGTCCTTTTACTTCCTGTGAGTAAGTACACTAAACCCTTTCTTTGATTTTTTTCAGATGGACTGAGCTGTGTCCAATGATTGAGGCCAGGAAGAATCATGGGCTGGTATTTGTAAAAGACAAGATATTTGCTGTGGGTGGTCAGAATGGTTTGGGTACGTGATATTAATTCACTCTTCCACTTTCCTAATGAGTATGCTGATCCTTAAATTATTGAATAATTTCTTAAAATCTAGATACAAGCATTTACCACATATATCTATTTTTATAGTTTCTGGGAACATATTTGATAAAACACTGCAGGACATTAAACAGTCCCTGTCTATGAAATGTCACTAGTGGCTACTAGTCATGGTGGCAATCTCGGATGGCTCCCATCCATTTCCAAATATGCCCTGGGGAATGGTATTTTAAGAACTGCTAAGCAGTAGAAACATTTGAACTTTAAAAACCTTTAAAAACTTTTTAAATACAAGCTTTAGGACTTGTATCCAGGTTCTAAATGGCAAAGTTCCTAAACATTTTTAAACATTGCATGAAAATATTAATATTATTATTTTTTAAATGACTAAATTTGGCCTTTTTATTTTCTTAAATAATTATGTACTAAAAAGAATCTTAAATTATTGTCTTAAATAACAGGGAGTCTGACCTGAATCTGCAGATAATCCACAAGCTTCATTTTAGTCAATACATTTAAGCATTACTTAAGTATAACAAATAAATAACTTCTTTCCCTTCTCCCATCCATTGCTATTTTCCATAAACTGCTAAAAGATAGAAGGAAAAAGAAGGACATTTGAATAATTATAATCAAAGTTAATCCAAAGGGAAATCACTGACTGGTTTACTTTGTGGTTTTTCCAGAATACATAGAACATTTTTAATTTTGTAGAAAAAATATCAATATTTAAAAATTAAAGTTAAATTTCTAGACCAGGCACAGTGCCTGTAATCCCAGCACTTTGGGAGACCGAGGCAGGAGGATCGCTTGAGGCCAGGAGTCCAAGGGTTCAGTGAGCTATGATTGTGTCACTACACTCCAGCCTGGGCAACAGAGTGAGACTGTTTCTAAAAAAAGAAATAAAATAAAATAAATTTCTATTGTAAGAATAAGAATTTAGGTGGCGGGTATGTGGGTATTCATTGTAAAATTTTTACAACTTTTCTGTGTGCTTGAAAACTTTTATAATAAAATATTGGAGACATACAAAAAAATTACTACTTTAAGAGAATTGTTCATACGGTTTTTCATGTTGTTCATGTTTTACTCTTTTGAAGGTGGTCTGGACAATGTGGAATATTACGATATTAAATTGAATGAATGGAAGATGGTGTCACCAATGCCATGGAAGGGTGTCACAGTGAAGTGTGCAGCAGTTGGCTCTATAGTTTATGTCTTGGCTGGTTTTCAAGGTGTGGGTCGATTAGGACACATTCTCGAATATAATACTGAAACAGACAAGTGGGTCGCCAACTCCAAAGTCCGTGCTTTTCCAGTCACAAGTTGTTTAATTTGTGTTGTTGATACTTGTGGGGCAAATGAAGAGACCCTTGAAACATGAAAAATGAGTGGACTTCAAGACTCATTAGACTCAAAAAAATATGGCCACTAGTGCTTTGTTCCAGGAGTTTGGTTACAAAGTTTTGGTTTGGTGTTTTGGTAAAGAAAGTTTCACGTGAAGTAAGGTCCCTGTAAAATGTTTCATTTATATGGATTTCCTTACTTAATTCAAAGACCATATTTTAGCTGGCCATATAACCAAGAACATATCTAGCAAGAAAACTTGAAAAATTATAGGCATTCGGTGAAAATATGAATTTCACATTTGTAACTATGATTTTGGCAGAGTGGAGGATTGGCTCATCAGTGAAGCAGCCTCATCTTAGCTCTAGATTCTATTTTCATACATCACAGAAGTGCTATGTGGTTAGGTCTGTTTGTTTCTGTTCAATCAAGAACTAAGAAATAGTATGAATTGTAAGTCAAGATGGGCAACTCTGATGGAGCAGTTTAGTCTCACATAGTTTTGCTTGTCTTCATTTGTTTCATTTAGTGCCAAATGTATTCCATTTTAAAAGCAAGCCAGAGTGAGTCGAGGCATACACACTCTCTCATAAAACTTCATAAACAGATTTGGGACTTAATGTGTCCAACTCCTCATGAAATGTATTCAATCCAATTAAATACGTTCCATCTTTTTAACATGCAATGTTAAGCTTAGCACCCATCATTAACTTATGTCACTGTTTTACCCAGTGGTTAAAAAAGGATTCCACTTCTTCAGTCCTCACTGTTACAAAAAAATCCAATCATAAGAAGATTAACTAGCAAAAGATAAAGCTATTTATAGCAAATCTCTAGATCATTAGAAAAGCATTTGATAGTTGTACCACATTATCAGGGTTGACTTTGAACTTCTTATGGATTAAAAAGATACGTGACTTCTTTTCCCTTAGCAGAACACATCAGAGATATTTAACCCAGTTGTCTCTAAATAGTTTTGTAATAATATGAGTTAAATAGATGTCATCTTCTATTCCTTGTTTTCATGTGGTCAATAAACCTTTTACAAACCCAACTACTCATTTCTTTCCTAGCAATGTTTTGCCCTTTTCACTATGTACGGAATGAGCCATGTAAAGCTGTCACCATCGATGTTTTTATCTGATGATATTAAATATTTTTTAACTTGAAACAGACTGCTCAGTTCTATTCCTTCTTCATTTTAAATGTGTTAGGTAATGGTTATTAGAATTTGTGAAGCAATGTCATTTAATTTTCAGTTTTCTTTATGTGGAGGTTATAATAGTCTTAAACCCTAAAAATGTTTAAATTAAAAAGGAATTAGAAAAAACATAATAATAGGAATACTTACATAGGTTTTTTAAATGTACTTAACAGCTTTATTGGGATATAATTCACATACCATACAATTCACTTATTTAAAGTGTACCATTCAGTGGTTTTTAGTCTATCCACGGAGTTGTGCCATCACTACAATTTCAGAATATTTCCATCACCCCAAAAAGAAACCCTGTACTCATTAGCAATGTCTCCCTATTTTCTCCCTGTATTAGTTTCCTAGGGCTGCTGTAACAAATTACCACAAATTTGATGGCTTAAAACAACAGAAATTTATTCTCACAGTTCAGGAGGCCAGAAGTCCTAAATCAAAGTGTCAACAGGATTGGTTCCCTCTAAAGGCTCTAAGGCAGAAACTACCCATGCCTCTCCCACAGTTTCTGGTGGTTGTCACCAATCCCTGGTATTCCTTGGCTTGGAGCTGCTTCACTTCTTTCTCTGCCTGTCTTCACATGGCCTTTTCCCCTGTGTGTCCCTTTATCTTTACCTGGTGTTCTCATAAGGACAACATAGCCTTCTCCCTCCCCAATCCAGTATGACCTTATCTTAACTAATTATTAAGACATCTGCAAAGACCCGATTTCCGAATGAGATTACATTCTAAGGTTCTGGGTAGACATGAATTTTGGGGGGACACTTGAACCCAGAAAACCCCCCTAAATGCCGTAGCCCTAGGCAACCACTAATCTTTCTGTCTCTAGATCTGTTCTGACCATTTTTATGTAGGATTTTGAACTTTGCACTTCATTGAAAACGTACCTAGTTTAGTTTTTTTTTGAGGGCAGAATATTTATCATAATATGGTTATATTCATTTAATGTGATAATCTCCCCTATAGAATATATAGCACTGTTTAAGATATTTTAAGCATACTAGCCTTACTAACTAGAACACACTATAGTAAGTATGTGGACAGATATGATGTAGGTTATAATAAAGTTTTTTTTCCCTTAGCAATTCGTATCATAATTCCTAATTAGTGTCTTTTTCTGCCTTGGAAATACTGTACAAAATTGTCAATTCCAGAATAATGGGTAAAAGTACACCATATTGACAAATACATTATCTATTACTTTTTTCCCAAAAAAAACCTACCTTGTAAAGTTCTCTTTAGTAGACTTTTGATATGTTAATATTATATCCTTTGCAATGACACTATTTTGATGACAGCATCAAAAATGACACAGCATTATACTTTCAAAAAGTCACAATTTGAACATGAGACTTTAGCATCTTGAAAAAACTTGCTATAAAAAATGATAATTATAATTGTGACTTTGTGGCCTAGCTTTCAAAAATTTGACGTATATATTTTCATGAAAAATTGAGTCGTGAATTATTTTGATATATTGCTAACAAAATCAAAGTAAGCCATATACTAAATAATTATTCAACCAAGGAGCCTATATTCCTTTTCTCTTACATATTATTACCATGAAAAATTCTGGATTTGCTGTATATGCCAGGGTAAAGAAGATATTTGGAGGAAATTTTGCTTTTTAAGGTTAATACTCTTAACATACACCAAAGACTTGAGAAAATCCAATTTCCTCCAACATGGCACCAAACAGCTCTCACTAAATCCAAATAATTTGGTAACATAAAAGGACATTTGTAGGTTGTATCATTCAACACTTGATAAATCCTTCCTTTAAATATCCTCCTTCCTCTATAGTTGCCTCAAAAGACCTTTAAAAGCTTGAATCCACTTTCATCTTCCTAACTTTCCTCCTTCCCAAGATGTTTTAAACCAGGAAAAAATCAAAATAAAAAAAAGTCTGTGCTAGAAAATTGTCTGAAATATTACCCTTACTAACTAGAAAGCTTTTTACTTTCCAGAACTTTATGCCCTCTCTCATAACAAAGATGTAAAACGGGGTTCAAGATCTAGTTTGAGTCTTACAAAGCAGCTGTCTGTCCCCAACCTTTTTGGCACCAGGGACCGTTTTCATGGAAGACGATTTTTCCACAGACGGGGGGCACAGGGGATGGTTTCAGGATGATTCAAGTGCATTACATTTATTGTGCACTTTATTATTGCATTGTAATATATAATGAAATAATTATACAACTTACCATAGGCTGGGGGTCCCTGTTATAAAGGATTCCCCTGACTTTCTCTTCCAACCCTCTAATTTGTTCCCACTATCCATGTTTTCCAAGAGCATTTTCTTTTTATGATTGTTCTTTTATGTGGTATGGTGTTCTTGTTCCATGTTATCCTCTGAGGATATTTTCATTTCTTTAACATTTTTTAAGCTTTTGTTTCCTCTAACTTCTGTTTGTTTTATTCCTTTCTTGTTGGTGTCTGTCCTCAAATATATGGTCCCTGGCTTTGCATTTATATTTAAAATGAAACATTAAATATTGATAAATTGGGGGCATAAGGGTGAACTTTATTATGTGATAAATGAATGGCCAAGCTGTTTTTTTGGGGGGGGGGTGGAATCCATGAGAGATACATAGGTATTTTTCTGGGATGTTTGATTCTCTAGAAAATAATCTTCCAATCTCTTGCCCTTTGGGAGAAGGAGGAGGGCAAATTGGAAAGAGGGGGACTGTAAGCCTAGCTGCAGGATTTCTGGAGCTCAGGCAAAAGGGATTCTAAGTCACTGTTCAATAAGCATAAGCTCTCTCTGTACCCATTGTCCTGGACTCTGAAGCCTCTCATTCCCTTTTTTCAAGGAAGAAACTTATCTCCTATCAGATTGGGATAGTTGCCTCACTCGGTGGGTTTTTGGAGCTAAGTTCTAACCATACCTCATACAGATTTCAAAACAATCCACCCTTCTCTGGTACCTGGTGGCTTTTAATTCCTCAGGCTTTTTGGCCTTCCCTGGGGACTCAGTGTCCACCTTACAGAAATTTAATTTCAACTTCTACTTATCTAAGTAATTTACTATCTGCTCTTCCATCTGCATTCAGTGTTAATAAATTGTGGTTTGAGATTATGGATATCTCCTAGGATAATCAAATAATGGTGTTTTTGCTTGTTTTCCCTTTTGAGATGATTTTCAAAAGGAAGGGGAGACAAGTATTTTTACTCTGCCATCTTGAAAACAGAAGTTTCCTTCCTGTGATCCCACTCTCCTGATTTCCACCTATACCTCTCACCAAAATTATCACTACCACATTCTGCAAGCCTCAGCCCTAGGCTCTCATTGTCTCACAGCGCACCACCTAGACAATGTCAACCAGGATTCTGACCTTGCCCCTCTCCCCCTTCACCAAGCACTGTGCTTACTGTCACTTAAGCTTCAGCCACCACTGGTATTATTTTAGGTCTAGGATCCCAGCAAAGTCCTCACACATGCTGGCATTTACAGGTATGAGAAGTCAGTGGCTACAAAGAGATACTGGTTAATACAAGCAGATAACAATATATTAAAAACAATGGAACCCTAGTTTCTCACTATCAAAGAAGGGAATTACAAATATAGGAGGAAAATAAAATGAATCCCGTGATCTTGGATTGGAATTAGAGATTATTGGTGTGAACTCAGTTCTCAATACATACATATAGATATAAAAATATGTACTGATGTAAATGTGTGTGTCTATTTCCTAGCAAGGTCCATGAAAAGGCCTGGGACCAAAGACATCACAATAACAATGAGCACACTTAGAGCTCAGCTCTTGGTTTCTGAGTACCACCAAAAGGACTCGGGGTTCCTTGGAGAAATGACTGATTCCAGGGCTGGAGTAGAGAAAATATAAAAATTAGCCTAGAGCATCTCTTTGGCTCAGAAAGTAAAGAAGTGCTCAAATAATCGCGGGGATTTTTTTTGTCCTTTGTCAAATGGACAAAGGAGCTTAAAGGGGCTCCCACTGGTCAAACTGGGGATGACTTGAGCATCCAAATAAATTATAGGGGCCAGGTGCAGTGGCTCACATCTGTAATCCTAGCACTTTGGGAGGCAAAGGTGGAAGGATCAGTTGAGCCCAGGAGTTCAAGACCAGCCTGGGCAACATAGTGAGACCTTATCTCTACAAAAAAAAAAAAGCCAGGTATGGTGATGTGCACCTGTATTCTGAGCTATTCCAAAGGCTTAGGTGGGAGGATTGCTTGAGCCCAGGAGTTCAGTTTGCAGTGAGCTATGATCAGGCCACCACACTCCAAGCTGGGCAACAGAGCAAGACCCTGTCTCTTTAAAAGAAATGATAGTAATGGATCATAACCCATGGAATAAAACTGGAAATCGTGAGTCCATACTGAGAGGAATAAATAAATGAATGAACTAAAAGCTTACTAAGCAACTGGATTTTTATATACTTTCAAAGTATCTCCCCACAAAATTCTTAATGAGGAAAAGAGTAACTTTATGGTGGAGCAGGTTGGCGGACACTACCTTAAGTGATCAAAGTGAACATCACAGGTAATGGGTCAAATTGAAATTGTGCACAACATGCAATGTGAAAACCACAGTATCACTTCCATGATAATCCTAACAAAAATACACAACCTGAGTCTAATCATGAGAAAACATCAAACAGATCTTCATTGAGTAACTTCCGCAATATAACTAACCTGTAATTTTCAAGAGTGTCAAGGTCATGAAAATCAAGGAAAGGTTGAGGAAATGTTCCAGACTGAAGGAGACACATGAAACATGACTAAGACACAAATGATTCTGAACTGGGTCCTTTAAACGGCATTACTGGGACATTTGGCAAAACATGAATGGAGTCTAAGGATTAGATAGTCGTGATGCATCATCCATAGTAAAGTTCTAATTTTGATGACTGTGTTGTGGTTATGTAGGAGAATGTCCTTGTTTGTAGGAAATATACTGTAAGTATTTGGGTGATGGCACATTAAGTCGGCAACATAGTCTCAAACGGTTCAGGAAAAAAGTTCTTCGTACTGTATTTGTAACTCTTACATAAATTTGATTGTTTCAAGGAAAAGGAATTACACCGATTGAAAAAAAACAAACTAGTTCGCACCAGTAGTTCCCAGCGCTCCTGTAGATTCTGCAGTCCTCAAAATACAAAGTACGTGAGCAAGATCAACGGCTCACCCCAACCCAATCACCCTAAAACTACCAGGACAAATCTATAATCCAACAAAGTTAGATTTATTGACTCATTGCAACCAAGGAGACTGTGCACCAGAGGGACCGTGGGAGGTCTCACCATACGAAATAAAAGTTAGATATTGTATCTGGGGGAAAGAGTGGAGTTTAGGTGAAATTTAAATGAAATTTTTTTGCTAGGCCCAAAGCAAAGCAGACCTCTGTGTGAAGGCATCAACATTAGGTCTGGACTGAGAAATGAATATAGGGTCTTATTTCCCTGGAAACTGCAAAATTAATAAAATATGGAACGTTGTTTTCAGAAACCCTTTGTTTGAAGCCCTGCACCTGGGTAGAAATTGAGGCTGCATCTGTGTCAAAGTGAGATAGATCCTCCAGGAAAGAATGGGATGTTTCATTCTTAAATAATTTCAAATAACAACGTGTAGCTGGACTTTAATGAACGTTTCCCAGTGTGTAAGAATGTAGTATTCACTCAAAGAGAGGTTATTATACTTTTCCGTTGCAGTGTGTCCTAAAAAGAATCTTAAAAGATACATTGTTTCCTATTACGTAACAGCCGGCTGTATCTTTCTTATCCATCCTAATGAATGCCTGGGCAATTTTTCACTTTCTCAGCGCGAGTTAATTTTTACTGTCTCAGCAGTTACAAATGAAAAGAACGCCTCGGCCTCTAAAACGAGAGCTAATTCTCCTCTCAGGTCCTTACTGGAGCTCTGCGTTTGTTTAATCTGCTTTCCTCTCATTTTTCGGACCTCCCTGAAGTCCGAGGCCCTGCACCGGGGTCAAACGCGTTCCCTTTCTCCGCGTAACCGTTCAAGTATCCCGCCTTCCCCGGACACATGCCGTGCGTCACGGCAGTCCGCTCGTGTCCAATCCTATTGGCTAAAATCCACGTCTCTCATCGCTCTGGGAGCGGAAGAAGAAGGAAAGGGTCTCCGGCCGCGAGAAGATGACATCACAGTAGCCGGTTAGGCGCCGTCGGCTGTTCGGGGCCCTCTGCTCGCTGACTGGTGCTGACTGAAGACCCCTCCGTTGGCGACGCCGTCGCAATGACCATTTGTCAGTTCTTCCTTCAAGGCCGGTGCCGCTTCGGAGACCGGTGCTGGAACGAACATCCCGGTGCCAGGGGTGCAGGCGGGGGACGGCAGCAGCCACAGCAACAGCCCTCAGGTGACGCTCCCCTCAATCCTCTGCCTCAAGCGAAGCGGGGAAGGCCTGGTAGGAGGCCGGCCGGAAGGCCTCGGCCGTCCCGCGGCTGTCCCAGCGCTGGGCTCAGCGCCAATTCGCGCTGGTCAGGTGACCCGGACGTGCCCGCGGCGCGGCCTCGCCGGCCCCGCCCACCGCCCGCATAGTATTTTTATCTGACGTTTCTAGCCGAGGGTTAGGCAAGTGGTCGGTTTCCGTTGAGCGGGCGAGGACAAGGGTTTGGCCCCGGATGCTCATGCCAGGCAATGAGTGTTTAAATCGGAAGTGTCTATCCAAACTACCTTGTTGGTGAATGGCCGTGATTGGAAACATTCTCGTGAGTCGACACAGGGCCTCCTTGCTTTACTATCCTTATGTATACTTGGTTTCTTCACTTGACACCTTGAATATAATATTTACTAAGTTCTTTTTTCGAGAGAGAAGCTAACAACTTGCGTCAGAATCGGGACTTTTCATTTTGGGGAAGTCGCGAAGTCTTGAAAATCTAATGAAAGCTGCAGAGCCATACCGCAGAAAAATGCACGTGCTCGTAAAATTGGGAAGGTGGGACGCCCAGTTAAGAACTCTCCAGATTGTGAGGAAAGGGAATGTGGGGGCCACGTTGACTGGCTCCCTGGATGTATGTCATTGTTAAAGCTTTTGTCTTCAAGGAGAGGAGGGAACAGACATGAAACCATGGCACAACAGAGGATTTTAAAGGTCAGATGAATAATTAGGTGTTATTTTCTTAGCACTGGAATTTAGTGCTTTAAAGTATCACAAGGTGCAGTCTCCTTCACGCCCCTCCTTTAGGGCTATTCATCTGACCCTTTAACCTTGCGTTGCATGGTGGTTTCACATCTGATCCCTCTTCTTGAAGACAGTTCTTTTGGGTCATCCGCAATTGGTCTAGTGAAATATTCCAAACCAAAAATTAGGGCTCGGGATCTGATAAATATATTTTCAGAACAACAGGGTGTAATATTTGACATTCTGTGGAGACTTTCTCTTAATGTAATTAGAAAATAAATATTGGATAGATTGATGGATGAAAAAAGTATAAATAAAACTTGACAGATAAACGGTGTATAGCTCCCAGAAACAAATGAATGCTTCTAGAATTATAAGTAAGTATGAAAGCCAAAAGCGACATACAAATGGAAGTGAATTTCTTCAGTTGTGTCATCCCAGGTAGAATTTGGAACTTTAGGAAAAAAGATACCATTAACTCCTACTGGAGGGATCTGGTCCTCCCTTTTCTTTTTGGATGTATTAAGTAGTTTAGAGTTGGGAGATGAACTTTCATAACTGGGCATATATCCCATCATTCCAATTTTTAATGTTTTTAATGGAATATCTCCTAATTCAGTCAGAAACAAATTACCTTTATTTTGGCCCTAAATAGGAAGTGATGAGTAAATGAGATTGCTAAAGTGATAAAATGAAAGACAATATAGAGAGGCGGGGCACAGTGGCTCACTCCTGTAATCCTAGCACTCTGGTAGGCTGAGGCAGGGGGACTGCTTGAGGGCCAGAAGTTCTAGACCAGCCTGAGCAAGATCAAGACCCCATCTCTAGAAAAATTAGCCAGGTGTGGTGCCAGACATCTGTAGTCCCAACTACTTGGAAGGCTTAGACAGGAGGATCACTGGAGCCCAGGAATTTGAGGTTGCAGTGAGCTGTGATGACGCCACTGCACTCTAGCCTGGGAGACAGAGCAAGACCCCAGTCTCAAAAAAAAAAAAAAAAGACAGTATAGAGACAGGAGAGAATCCTGTTGACTCATTTTGCTATTTATGAAGTATTAGAAATCTCAGAGGAACTCAATACACTTCAAGCACATGTAAGTTACCTCTGTACTCTCCCTGTGAAAGGTAGGTGTGTAGGTGTTGTTTTCCCAGAGGGAAGACTGAGTCACATAATAAACATCTATTTAAGTACAAAGGGTAAAATCTAATCTTTTATATTCAACAAACTCTTTAATTCATTGTCCATTTTTCAGCCTATCCTATAATATACGGCCAGGTGGGGGAGAAAAGAATGATACAAACAGAGCTTTATATCCTGAAGGAGCTTATGATTTAGGATGCATGCCCTCTGTCCACTCCACTATCAAACAATTGTTTATTTAATAAACTTACTTAGCTAAATTTAGTAATATATCATTATTTTCCTATGGATTTATAGCCCTCTCAATCTCATTAAACAGACAATGCAAGCAGACCATTATGTGATTTGTTATTACACCTGACTGCTATATATAAATCAAAATGAAGAGATTATCATTTTAAATGAATGGAAGTGTGGTGCTTGTGAATCTTAATATAATGTCTAAACATAACAAGACAAAATATAATGAAGATTTTTGAGATTTAGAAGAGGATTTGTTAGTGAAGTTATTTTGTTTTATTATTTATTTTAGGTAGTAACAGACGTGGATGGAATACCACCAGCCAGAGATATTCCAGTGTCATTCAGCCATCCAGTTTCTCCAAACCAACACCATGGGGGGGCAGCAGAGATCAAGAAAAGCCATCTTTCAGCTCATTTAATTCTGGAGCTTCAGCTAGTAGGAATAGGGGCTTTGGATTGTCAGAGAACCCATTTGCTTCACTTAGCTCTGATGGGCAGAAAGATGAAAAGAAACTTCTGTAAGTGGAACCCTTCCGGAAAATTACTACCCATTTGCTTATTTTTTTCAAAAGCGCCTACAGTATTTTTAAAAAAGAAGTAATGCGGCCGGGCGCAATGGCTCATGCCTGTAATCCTAGCACTCTGGGAGGCCGAGGCAGGTGGATCGCTCAAGGTCAGGAGTTCGAGACCAGCCTGAGCAAGACCAAGACCCCATCTCTACTAAAAATAGAAAGAAATTATCTGGACAACTAAAAATATATAGAAAAAATTAGCCGGGCATGGTGGCGCATGCCTGTAGTCCCAGCTACTCTGGAGGCTGAGGCAGGAGGATTGCTCGAGCCCAGGAGTTTGAGGTTGCTGTGAGCTAGGCTGACGCCACGGCACTCTAGCCAGGGCAACAGAGCCAGACTCTGTCTCAAAAAAAAGAAATAATGCATTATTAAAAAATCAGAGTGAGCAAAAAGAAGGAAAATCACCCATGATCCTATCACTCAGGGATACCCAGTCTCTTGCTATCATATATATCGTACTAGACTTTATTTCACTTAAAAATATATCCTCTTTCCATATTAGCAGAGGGCCTTTTTAGAGCTAATTATGCTTTTTTCCACTTTCTGTTTTTAACGCTGTATTGTGAATATCTTTCTAAGGTTAGTCCTGCTTAAGTTCATTCTGAACTATGAGTTCTTTACAAAGTATGAGGTAATTTAGAACAACTTGTGATCTTGGAGGTCACTTATAGCATCTCTTATTTCTTTCTAAAACCTTTATTTTGATTACCCTTATTCAAACTGATTTATTACCCTTATTCAAACTGATTTTATTTGATTTCCTTCATTTATTGTGGAGTAGATTCATGACATTTCTTGAGAACATTCCTGGTAAAATTTATGACTGGTGCCAAAACAATCCTTGGCTGTCTGTAACATACCCTCAGTTCGTAGCTTCCAGGAGGGAATTTAATATACTTGGTTAGTCTTTTACTTCCCATAACTAAGTCAGAACCAGTGGTAAACATTTTGAGCCATGCACCACATACAATTTATTTTTTTAAAAAGTAAAATAACAAATAAAACTCTCCTTTCTTTATTTGTTGCATTCCTAAACTTAATATAGTATTCTCTGTGATATCTGTTATTTTATTGTTACATTCTGGATGGGGGAAACAGTAATGTAGAACCAAATCTATTCATGGCTTTGCCACAAATTAATTGTATGAACATGGGTCTGCTTCTCCTGTTGCAAAATGTGAGAATTAGACAAAGTCATCTCTGAAATCCTATAACTCACTTTTAAAATTTTATGATTCTATCATTTAAGTAGTACTTTGTTCATTCCCAATTAAATGATCATTGATGTTTATGATAATGAGCAAAAAAAGATTAAAGTTAGTATTGTGTATTTTATTATACTTTAATTCTTTTAAAAATGTATGGTGGGTATGATAGTTCTTCAGTATATTTGTTAATGATTCAGTGTATTGGAAAACCAAAATTATTAACTTAACTATGAAATATAGTTCATATTTCTATAAGCTTCTGCTTTAAAGAACACTCTTCAGAAAATATAATGGGAAAAATTTAACACTATGTATTTGCTAGAATTTTAAGTTTCAGTCATTGAAAATGATAAACAATAAATTTTGCCAAGTAGTTGAAAAGATGCTTTACTCTTTTTTTTTTTGTTTTCTTTTTTTCAGAGAAGGGATTATAAAAGATATGGAGGTTTGGGAATCATCAGGGCAGTGGATGTTTTCTGTTTATTCACCAATGAAAACAAAACCTAATATTTCAGGTAACTGAAAAATTGTGTTTTCAAAATGTATTCTGTGGTCTGGGCAAGGTGGCTTATACCTATAATCCCAGCACTTTGGGAGGCCACGGTGGGAGTACACCTGAGGCCAGGAGTTCAAGACTAGCCTGGGCAACATAGTGAGACCCCCATCTCTACAAAAAAATTAAAAGATTAGCTGGGTGTGAGTGCCTGTAGTCCTAGCTACTCAGGAGGCTGAGATGGGAGGATCCCTTGAACTCAGGAGTTTGGGGTTCCAGTGAGCTGTGATCACACCACTGCACTCTAGCCGTGAATAAATAAGTACATACATAACTTAATAAACAGGCAAACACACACACGCACAAACAGCTACAATTAGGAGAGTTTGGATGGTGTTTAAAGTGTTCAAGTATTCTAGCCGAACTTCATAATCAGATTGAGGTTGGAGAATATAGTTCTTTTAAGATATGTAGTTCTCATGAGAAAATAATTAAATTGGGACCCACCATAATTCCAATCCTGTAAGCCCAGGAAGAGGCTCTCTTCTTGGTTCTCCATATATACAACTTCACAACCTCTTTAGCTGCCTGCAGTGAATGGAAGAGTCACATCCTGCCTGCCATTAAGACCTTGGTGCCTGGTTCTGTTCTTTCTTTCTTCCTATCTTTTTTCTAAGAATAGTTATTTTTCATAAAGCATGTGGAGACTTATCCTGGAGATAATGTTTGAAGGTGAGGAGCTTTAGCTGGACTACAGGAATATTCTTTAGAATACCCCTTTCCTTCCCATTTTCTTTTGTCCATAGTCCCTAAGCCCTTTCTGGGCTAAAACCTAGACCACCAGGCTTTCCCAAGCTCACTCTGGGTGGTCCTGGGCCTCCATCCTATTGATGGGTACCTAGCAAATGGGAGCACTTGCAATCACTGCCCCAGAACCCTGGGCTCTCTGTCCTGTCTTTGCTATACCTGTTCATTCTCTGTGAGCATTTGTATCACAGCACTCCTTTCTTACTTATTCACTCATCCATTTAACAAACATTTATTGAATTTCTTTTGTGCCAAGTGCCAGGGATTTAGTGATGAGCAAGACACATAAAATTTCTCCCTTATGAAGCTGTTCTTGAGGGAGGGAGATAATAAGTAATGCAAATAAATTAAGATAATTTCAGATAGTGATATTTTCTATAGAGAAAATAAAGTGTTAAGCCTTTAGTCAGTTTAAGTACTAATACTTAATTAGCACTTAAGTATTAAGTCTTATTCAGTTCAGAATTTAACGTAATGCCTAATACCCCAAAGCAGTGGTTCTCAGAATGTGGAATCTGGATCTTTGACTAGGATTGACAGATAAAATATAGGACATTCAGTTGAATTTAAATTTCAGATAAAGAATAGTAAGTATATGTATATCCCATGTATTAATAATATTTGGAACACATTTATACTAAAAACGTATTTGTTCTATGTTTGGAATTCAGATTCAATTGGACATCCTGTATTTTTATTTGCTAAATCTGGCAACTTTATGTCTGAGGCCATTTTAGAGGTAGCACAGGTGCAAAAATATTTTTATAATAATACTAAAACATTAATTGCTATTTTCACTATTGACATTTTCACTGTTGGTGCAAAAGCATTGATGAGTAAAACTGCTTGTATCTTAGCATAAATCAAGGCAGAGGCAAGAGACTACTAGTAAACTATAGTAGTCACAATAAAAATATTTTAATGCTGTTTTAACTTAAGAATGTCTTTCCTGAAAAGATAAAAGTTATTATTTTGCTAAACCTTGACCCTGAATACACATCTTTTTATTATTCTGTGTGACAAAGTGAGAAGCACACGTAAATTGCTTCTTCCCCATAACTCAAGCATGATGGTTATGCTGAGGGAAAGCACTTGTGTGATTGTTTCAGTTGTGAGCTGAGCCAATCTAGCCACTTTTTTCAAAGACAACTTTTATTTGAAAGAATGACAACTATGATTATTCAGACTTAGGTATTTGACAGATATTTTCTAAAAAATGAAATGAGCCTGTCACTTCAAAGAAAACAGCTGACATTGTTTATTGCCAATAACAAAATTCAAGCTTTCGAGCAAAAATTAGAATCATGGAAAACTCTTTTCTGTCACCATGAGCATGATGGCTTCTCAATGAGATGGTTGGCAACATTAACAAATGTGAATTTTTTTATATTGTATAATGACATGTGCCAACATTTGGAAGTTCTGCATAACTCAGTGAATCAGTATTTTCCAAATGACCAATGTGTGATGTTACAAAATTATACGTGGTTGAAAATCTATTCTACATGCATGATAAACCAGTGGATTTTAATATACTAGTACAAAAAATTAATAGGCTTGAGTCTACATTATAGCTAACCTTTAAGAAACTATCATTTGCAAGTTTTGGTGTAGTATCAAAGAATGCCCACAATTATTTGAAAACTTGTCCACAAGTCTTCCTTTTCCAACTCCATGTCTCTGTGAGTAAAATTTTCTTCATGCACTTCAACCAGAACAACATTGCAGCAGAGTGAATACAGAAGCATGTGTAATAACCCAAGTGTTCTATTAAGCCAAATAGTAATGAGATTTACAAACAAAACAATGCTATTCATCTCAATAAATTTTTGGTTTTTGTTTTGGAAAATAGTTTTTTTGTTTATGTAGATATATAATTGGTTTCTTATTTTTAAATCAATTAATAAATATAAATTTCTCAGTTTTCATTTTGAATGTGGTAATTATCAATCCATGTAACCTATATAAACAAAAGCTCTTTGGAGTCCTTAACGATTTTTAAGAATGTAAATGGGTCCTCAGACCAAAAAGTTTGAGTACTGCTGTCTTTAGGCATCTATTTATATATATATATATTTTTTTTTTTTTTTTTTTTTTTTTTTTTTTTTTTATTACATTCCAGAGAAGGAATGGGTCAACCCCCAGGAGTGGAAGGAGACGTATTATATGTTAATA
>NW_012152063.1:8106433-8107988 GCF_000956105.1 Propithecus coquereli
AAAAAAAAAAAAAAAATTTTTCTGCTTACAATATGTGCTCATTGTGGAAATTTCAAAAGTATAAAAAAGCATATATAAAATTTAACTCAGCCATAATTCATCAGCCAGAGACAATCACTATTAACTTATTGAGGTCCATTTTTGCTATGCATATTCAAATTATTATTAGTTGAGATTATACTGCTTATACAGTGGTATATCCTACCCTTTTCATCATCATATTATGGGCATTTTCCATGTTAAACATTTAACTTCACATTTTTACATGGTACATTTTAAAAATTGAATTTGGCTGTAAAGTGTATAGAAAAGGTACTTGAATTATTTATCAAGCACTTTATTATTTGCATACTTTTTTAAAGCTCTCTGATGTAAAGGATGGAGTAAATCAAGCGGCACCTACATTTGGATTTGGTAGTAGGCAAGCACCAACGTTTGGGTCACCAGGTAAGTGATAAAAATAAGATTTTATAGGTTTCAAATTATAAAGCGTGAATCACCATTTTAAATCACCTTTATTAATTCTACTTGCCACCTTCCATTATGGAGCCTCAAAGGATTTAGCTCATTAAGCATTTGTGAAAGGGAGGCCGGAATGAGCATGTTCTTTGAAAGACCCTATGGCTCAGGCTTTAAAAGTACATTCTAGGAGTGGTTTTTCAAGAGTTTCATAGGAATACATGGCTTTGATAGCATTATCTTTGAGAACTTTCTTGTCACTGTATGTAACAGCATAGCATTGCCCTTAAGTGTCAGCTCTGGTGAGATGGTTGGCAAACCAAAAGTCCACTCCCTAGTCCTTAAAGTTCTCCCTGGGTGAAGGTAATCACAGTGTAAATGGGATTGGTAGCAGAAAGGACAGGACAACAGAGTTTAATGGCTTTGTTCTAGCCTATCATTTTTACTTCTCTTCCTTCTAATAAGCTTCTAACCATCTAAACATGGCAGAGACTGGGAGGATAATATGGCTACGTTTTCTGACTGTAATCATTTTCGTTGTGTTTTTTGTAGGTTTTCCAGTTAATAGCAGCAGCAGTGATAATGCTCAGAATTTTAGTTTTAAAACGAACTCTGGATTTATCCCTGCCCCTTCTGGAAACCCTTCTGTGTTTGGACGTCCTCCAGCATTTGGAGCTGTATCTTCTGCCAGTTCTGCCATCTCTACTTCTACTCCAGCTTTTGGATTTGGGAAACCTGAAATCACATCTGCCGCTTCATTTTCATTTAAAAGCCCTGCAACTTCCAGTTTTGGATCACCCGGATTTTCAGGATTTCCAGCTTCCTCAGCAGCAGACTCTGTCAGAGCTCCAGTGGCCCCGGCCTTTGGAAGTGTCAGCTCTGTGGCTGGTTTTGGTAGTCCAGGCTCACATTCTTACACTGCTTTTTCTAAGCCATCTAATGACACCTTTGGAAATAGCAGCATACCCAGCTCTCTCTCGGTATCAAAGAGCATCGTTGCAACAGATAATGTATTATTCACACCCAAGGATAAACTAACGGTGGAAGAACTGGAACAATTTCAATCCAAGAAATTTACTCTAGGAAAAATCCCATT
>NW_012152063.1:8108038-8110881 GCF_000956105.1 Propithecus coquereli
GGGGTCTTGCTCTTGCTCAGGCTGGTCTCGAACTCCTGAGCTCAAACAACCCGCCCACCTCGGCTTCCCAGAGTGCTAGGATTACAGGCGTGAGCCACCGCGCCCAGCCTGTTTATTGTAGTTTTTGACAGAATTTTTTTGAGACAGAAGCTTGACAGTAAATGTAGTCAAATCTTTTTCTTTTCTTTGTTATTCCTTCTACACCAGTTATCTTTAGAAGAGTCTTCCCCAATTCAAAGATCAAATAACCAACTATATTTTATTCTAATTTTATACTTCATTAAGCATTAGAGTGTAGGGTTTGAATTTTTTCCTTATAATTATGAAAATTTTCTAAACATTAGATATTCTCTTGTTTAGTGCCTCTGACTTTTCTTTCATAATTATTGGCATTTATTTTAAAGATTCCAATTGATTCCTCACTTCAGGTTTTACAGACATTTCACCAGAGGAGTTGAGGCTTGAATACCATAACTTCTTAACCAGCAATAACTTACAGAGTTATGTAAGTTTGTTTCCTATTCATCTACCTCAGCAGATTAGCTGTTAATTACTATTTTCTTTGTTTGTTGTGGCTTGCTTGTATTTTGGCAAAGTTGATGAGGTCTATAATTTTTTTCAGAACAAGGCTACTTCTATTTTCTAATTACTTTCTTTGAAGTTGGTTGATTATCTAAAATGATGATAATATATTTTGACTGTAGGAATTAGGATTATCATTATTTTTATTACAAATTACCCAGCAATCTGTCTCAGAAATCAAACCCTTTCATCATTTGACAGACATTTATTGAGTATCTGTTAGGTGAAGGTGCCATGATGAATGAACTTTATAAAAAGTTAAGTAGAATGCAGTCTGTTATACAGATTAACATTGTCATCTACCAAATACCAAAACAAATTAAAAATCTGGACTAGAATAAGTTGGATACCTGAAGGACACTACATAAACTCTATATTTTTCTGTTGTTTACAGTCATGATCGTGCATTTCAATTAGTACATATGTTCACCTTCCATCCACATATAACTAACTCTGCTGCCAGGTACTTGTGATTATTAACCAGGTGATACAAGGAGTTAAAGAACAGGGAGAAGGGCCTAGAGATGGAATGTCTTTGGCAAATAGAGGCAGGTCAGTGCAAAATTATGGGCCATAAAACTGTTATACAAACTTTGTGATTTTGGCAAATAAATGGGTGAAGTTGTTATTGAAGAAATGAAACATACAATATTGAGTCATTATCTTTCCTTCTTTTCAGCTAAATTCAGTCCAACAGTTAATAAATCAATGGAGGAACAGAGTAAATGAACTGAAAAATATAAATATATCAACTAAAGTAGCTTTGGTGAGTACTGGAGAATTTTCTTATCGATTGCTTTTTTGCAGAGGATATTTCACTTTGGATTTGGAAAGCAAAGCAAAAATTCTCTGTCAAGAATTGTGATACACACATTCCTGAGATATCATCATTTACAGTCAAGATTCTGAAATTGTTTTCTCTCTGTTCCTCAGTCAGAAAAGCAGAGATAATTATGCTTTTTAAAAACATTTTTAGGGTAAAGTTTTTAACTTTGGTAGTACTAGTTTTAAAAATTGGAAAATACTACATAAATTCAAGTATTTAAGGTTATCTGTGTTTAAAAACAAATTACTTTGAAAAATGATATGAATGCACATTAAGACTAATATATACTTTTGTGACTGAAGGACACTTATTATATGTCCCTTGTCTTATACAAAAATGCCTTTAGAAGATATATACCCACTTGTCTCCAAAGATACATGGTCCTAACTGTAGCATATTTATTATTTCTGTCAATACAATTATGATTTTTCTGTCTCTATAAAAAGTTCCTAAGAACCTTATTTTAAAATAAGATAATTGCATTTAGAATTTTAACATTTCCAGTTTCTCAGGCAGTTTTTTTCTACTCTCTAAAAAAGGATATGAGAGTAGTATCTGCCTAAACCTAGTGAATGAGTGACAGTCCCAATACCCCACCCCTTTCTTAAATATGTGCTTCCTAAATAACTAGACTCTTGCACAAGCTAACTTTTTTCACCTTTCAGTTGTAATGCTATTTGAAATTAGTGGAACTTGGAAGTATTCGGTCCCTATGTGAAAGGTGGCCATTGATGAGAGCTGATGAAGAAGGGATAACTGAGTCCAGAGAACTGTGGAACTTCGCTCAGGACTGGAAGTTCTCAGCTCTTTGCTAACTTCCTAGAGCCCCTCCATAGAAGATGATCTGGGACAGCCCACCCACAGCTGGCTTAGCATGTTTCAGTAGTTCATGCCTTCTTTATGCTGAATAGTAATCCATTGTATGCATATAATATAGTGTGTTTATCCACTTACCTGTTAATGAGTATTACACTGAAGAGAGAAGCCAGACTTAAAAAAAAAAAAAAAAGAATGTATACCATATGATTCCATTTATATGAAACTCTGGAAAATACAAGTCTCATCTATAGTGATAGAAAGCTCATGAGTGGTTGCCAGAGACCAGCAGTTAAGAGGGGTTTACTGGAAAGGGACACAGGAAAACTTTTAGGGGTGATAGAAATGTTCCGAATCTTGATTGTGGTGATTATAAGTTTGTCAAAACTCACTGAAGTACACATAAAATGGGTGCATTTTATTCTATGTAGACTATACATCAAAAAAGTTGATTCTTTAAAAAATTCTATTGGGGCTTCCAAATGAAAGAAATCATTTATATCTGCTTGGGTTGATTAGCAGAAGTTTCTTGGGGGGAAGGAGTAAGTGAATAGTTCCTTGAAAGGGAGACTAAGATTTCAGTAAGCGGAAATGAAAGACATTTCTAGAATAGGGAATA
>NW_012152063.1:8112993-8127629 GCF_000956105.1 Propithecus coquereli
ATATATATATACACACACACACACATATACATGTATATTTTCATAAGGAATATAAGCTTTCAATAATAACTTTAGGGGTTTTAAGTTTTAATATTTTTTTTCTTAAGCTTATTTAAGTAAATTGTAACAAAAAAAGACAGCAAGCAAGGGAATTTTTTTGTACTGTAATTATGAATGGAATTGAACAACTGTTATGCACTGAATAAAGTACTTATTCTATATACCACATCACTGTCTAACCTTTAAAGTTTTACCTTTAAACATTTTTTTTTTTTTAGGAAAGATAATTTCTGGAACTATTAGGGGAAAAATACTCAAATATTTAGCCTACTTATAGAATAAACATCAGTAGTATGGCTTTCCTTCATGTTAAAGATTCTCTTAAAAGGACAAAAATACCAGTTTTTAATCTAAAGGATTAGAAGCTTTTATTTTTAGGACCTAAGAAGCATTTTCCCCCTCATAATTTTGTTCCCCTCTCAAATTTGGCATCTCACGGACCACCATTGAGTTTTCTTCAAGAATCTTAGGCTAATTTTTATCTTGTCCTAATTTTTATATAATTCTGTTTATTCCTCCTATTAGTCTATCAATTGGATGAACTATAAGAGGACCAGGAATTGTAATGTCATGTGAATTAATAGTGTATGGGCTCAGGATTCACCAGCTTCTGTTTCTAGGTCTATTAGAATTCTCAGGCATGTTTGGATCTCTCTGTGTCCTCAGACTGAGGGAGTAAGATGAATCTCTTGTGTATGGATGATCCAAGACACTAAAGGCCTCGTGAGCTGAAGTAGATATGTCAGAGTTCTGTGCTTTCTCAGGCCTCAAAAATTACACAGCTAGCACTGCCAGAGCAGTTACCTAACATGGGTCTGGTATTGAGCTGGTTTTTTTAAGTGAGTGAAAGCTTACCTAATGAAAGATAAGCATTCCAAATGATTTTAGCATATATGTGAAGGATCCAGTCCTCAAAGGATCCAAATTCTCTGTTATACTTTTTGAAGAATTATATGACTCCAGCTAACAGTTTTGGAACCCCAGCATTTGGGACAGAATCCATACCCAGGGAGTATATATGTTTGAAACCATCATTTGTGTAGAGATGCTAAATAGACCACAAGTTCCTTCTTTGGTCTCAAGCTCTGAAGACCTAACAATATTTTAGCCACTGAATCCTAGAATTTTCCTGCCCCCATGGGATGAGCCCTACTCTACTTATAGATTGGTTACAGACTCCCTTGGTCCCAAACTTTGCAGAGTCCTCGAAGCTTCCAGAGGATGCAGGTTGAGAGCCCACTGTTCCCAAATGTGCCTGATTATAAGAATCACCTTGTTAAAAATAATATATCCAGATAATAAATCCAAATTTCATGGCCTATCCATTGTGATGGGCTTGGGGATGTATTAACATATATTCCTGTGATCCTTCAGGCAAGTCTGGGATACAGGAGCCTATGCAGCTGTATTTAGGCTACTTAGTAATGTGTGATTTGGGAGTTTTAATTGTTAAAGTCTGTTTTCTGTGCTCATGCACACACACAAATGCAGTGAATTTAACGGCGTCCAAAGTTGTCAAAAGGCACAAATGCAGGCTATGGGTTATTTAAAAGTGAGAAACCAAAGCAGAGAGGCCTACAAAGTAGAATCCAGCAGTATGCATGCATACCAGTGTCAGGAGTCAGGAAGACCAGTAACTCCTAGACCCAGGCTAAGGGGCAGCTGGGCTTCAAAAGATCAGAAACATGTAACAAGGTAGTGGTCAGGCATAAAGGCAGATCGAGTTTTCAGATCCTGAGAGAGTGAAGGGAAAAGGCAACCACAGCAAGAGCATGTGCTACCATCTCCTGGGTTTATCCAGTGAGGCAAGAACTAACTCTGGGAGAGCTGGACAAACTGAAAGGTAAACTAAAATAAGCACAAACAGCCTCCCTTCATAGCTTCTGCAAGCAGTAGCTGTCTCTTTCGCCTAGTGGCCAGAGCAAGTGACAGAATTGCAGATAAGGTTTTATTGCAAATAAACTGATTTAACTCGCTTGATTATCTGATCACAGATCAGAAGAGAAGAGTGACAGCTGAGAGCTAATTAGAATGGGAGAGAAAGTGAGCTGATGTTAAAACTATTTAAAAGGTAGAAAATGATTTAGCTAAATAATATTCATAAGAGTAAAATAATTCAACTGGAAGCATCAAACAATGATCTAATTGTAGTGGATTCATATATCGGAATACTACATGGCCTTTCTAAATGACCTAAAAGAATAGAGAATAACTTGGAAAACTTTTCATTCTATAGTCAATGGGCAAAATCTTGCTATAAAATAGCATGTACAATGTGATCCAATTTGGAGGGAAAGTATATATTCACAGGGAAAAGCCTAAAAGTTAACAGTAGCTCAAGTTTTAGAGAACTTTTGCTATGTGCCAAACAATGTCCTAAGCACTTTACATCTATTAGCTAATTTCATCATCACAACCTTGTGATCTAGGTGCTATGATCATGATCCTCATTTTCCAAAAAGAAGACCAGGACTTAGAGATGTTAAATGACCTATCCAAGGTCACTCAACTAGCAAATGGTTGAATTGGAATTCAACCAGACTTGGAGGCCCACGCTTTTAACCACTGTGCTATACTAAATACTAGATTATGAGTACATTATATTCTTTATTCTTATCAGTATTTTCTACAAAATACATGCATTACCTTTGTGACCCCATTTTTCTTCATATGGGTATAATTTGCAGGATGGACCATAACACCTTCAGATGGCAAATGCTTTATTTTAGCAGGACAATTAAGTGAAAGTCTTCACTGTCCTAAGACTCAAACGAAGTACTCAGAAGATACAGACCTCTTACCCTTCCTTCCTACCTCCTTCCTTCCCTATCTAAGCTTCCAGTTGCTTTTCTCTTAGGCAGGGAAGGTTCCATAAATAAGACTAAGACATTCTTCTAAGCTGGAATGGCAGTAGCTGCTTCTCCTAATTGCCTTCTAGCCCCATTCTTTCAATTCTGCCTTTCCCCTTTTGTTACTACCACTTTAAAAAAGGAACAATTGAAAGCCCTCAAAAAGTGGGAAAATCTTTTAAGAAGGATGCTTTAAAATCTGAAACAGATTAATGAAGACATTTTGTTTCTCCAAAACATTAGTTTATGTTAAAAATGATTACAGAAGAAAAAACTCAAAATATATGACCTATTAATACTCATGAAGGGCAAATTAAAATAATGAGATACCACTTCATGCACATCAACTTGGCACAAATTGAAGTCTGCCACTAACAAGTGTTGACGAAAATTTAATATTGTAGAAACTCTTCGTGCATTGTTGATGAAAGTGTGGATTGGTGCAAGAACTTCAGAGAGCAACTTGGCACTATCTAATAACACTAAAGGTGCACACCCTCTACAACCTAGCATTCCACTCCTATGCAAGACCCTTCCTCAAAGTGTAGGACCAGCAGCGTGACACCACTTGGGAACTTAATACCAGTGTAGAATGTCAGGTTCCACTCCAAACTTACTGAATCAGAGTCTGCACTTCAGCACAGCCCACCAGATGATTTGTATACACGTGAATATATTTGTATACACGTGAGAAACCAATGCATGTGTGAACGAGAAGACGTGTACAAAAATGTACATAGTATTGTTTGTGGTAGTAAAACATAGAAACAACCAGAAGCCCATCTACAGAATAACAAGTAAATTTTTTTTCTTCTTTTTTCTTTCGTCTTATTTCTTTTTACCTACAGACCTAGAGCATGAAACAAGTAAATTTTGGTCTAATGGGACACATCTGTAAAACTCTAATTCTACGTATAAACAACAACCAAAACAGGGCAGGTGCAGAATGCTATGTATGTATGATATACCATGTAAAGTACAAAAGTACAAAACAATATTATAGTATTATTTATGGATACATGAGCATAGGAATAATAACATGGGAATGATAGGCACCAAATTCAGAATAGCATTTGCCTAGGGAAGGAAAAAAGGAATGGGATCCAAAGGACATATGCAGGGGGCTTTATATGTGACTTTAAAAAAAAATCTAAGCTTAATATGACAATGGTAAAATTCGACAATGTGTACTTAGTTATACTTTTCCATATGCTTGAAATAAATTTACAAAGTTCTAAATATTTAATTTAGGGGAAAAAAAGAAATGCTTTCTTTTCCCACTGTAAATTGTGTATTATCAAGTAGCTTCCAGCTACTGTGAATCGGCTGGTTTGCCAAATTGTACCTGAGTCTATTGGATTAAATATGCCACACTGATGAAGCTTGTTCAAATATTGAAGCACAGGAATAAAACTACTCCCGAGGCCGGCGGTGGCTCATACCTGTAATCCTAGCACTCTGGGAGGCTGAGGCAGGAGGATCACTTGAGCTCAGGAGTTCGAGACCAGCTGGGGCAAGAGCAAGACCCCGTCTCTACTAAAAATAGAAAAAATTATCTGGGCAACTGAAAATAGAAAAAATTAGCCTGGCGTGGTGATACATGCCTGTAGTCACAGCTACTTGGGAGGTTGAGGCAGGAGGATCACTTGAGCCCAGGAGTTTGAGGTTGCTGTAAGCTAGGCTGACACCACTACACTCTAGCCAGGGAGACAGAGCGAGATTCTGTCGTGGAAAAAAAATTAAGAAAAAAAAATAAAAAAAAAAAAATCTACTCCAGAGAACAACTGACTGTAAATGCGGAAAATGTAATTTTTGCTATCAGACTAATGAAATGTTAAAGGTCTAAATTCAAATATTTGTGAAGCAAAATGAAAATATTTGATTCACTAGCTTGTGTAAGTGTTTGTGTTTGTTTCTCTAATTACACCAGACAAGGAAGATAATCTAGACTCAATATATTAAGTAGTGACCTTGAGGCTCTTTTCTTAACCACATACCATGAACAGGCTGAAAGTCTAGTCTTGTTTCCTCGGTCATTTGTAGTGTAAGCAGCACTTAGTCCCAGCAGCATTGAAGCAATGGAATCGAGGAATTCTCTGCCACTACTGTAGTAGTTTATAACACAATGGTTGTCAAGCTTTTTCCATTTGTAAACATATTTGAATCCATTTGTGACTCCTATGACTCACATCTCCCCTCCATCAAAAAAAAAAGTGAGGAGACTACCTTACTTGAATTATCTATTATTTCAGAAGCTGCTCAACCCAGAGACATTTACATAACTCAGTAAATTCAACATATAGTCCTATATAAGAAAAAGGTTGCCTGATTGATTGGACTGTTACTCATGAAGATTAAGGGCCCATCAAATGCAAATACTACACTGGGGATTCAGTCCTACTTATCACCTACCTGGAGACAACACAGAGAATAGGAGAAAATATTTGCAAACTACCCATCTGACAAGAGATTAATAACTAGAATATATAAGAAGATCCAACAACTCAATATGAAAAAATCAAATAATCTGATTTAAAAATGGGCAAAGGATTTGAACAGATATTTCTCAAAAGAAGACATACAAATGGCAAATAGTTATATGAAAAAATGCTCAACAGCGTTAGTCATCAGAGAAATGCAAATCAATAACTACAATGAGTTATATCATCTCACCCCAGTGAAAACGGCTTTTATCAAAAAGGCAATAGTGAGTGCTGGCCAGGGTGTGAAGAAAGGGGAAATCTTGGTACACTGTTTGTGGGAATATAGTTTAGCGCATCCACTATGGAAAACAGTATGGAGGTTCCTCAAAAAACTAAAAATAGAACTACCATATAACCCAGCAATCCCACTGCCAGGTATGTATCCGAAGAATGGGAATTCAACATAGTGAAGAGAAATCTGCACTCCCATGTTTATTGCAGCACTATTCACTATAGCCAAGATATGGAATCAACCAGTGTTTGTCAATGAATGAATGGATAAAGAAATTGTGGTACATACACAGAATGGAATAATATATAGCTGCAAAAAAGAATAAAATTTTGCCATTTGCAGCAATATGGATGGAACTGGAAAACATTATATTAAGTGAAATAAGCCAAGCACAGAAAGACAAATCTCACATGTTCTCATTCAAATGTAGGAGCTAAATATTAACAATTGATTTCATGGAGACAGAGAGTAGAATGATGGTTACCAGAAGCTGGGAAGTGTAGCAGGGAGTGGGGGGGTGGAGATAAACTGGGGATGGTTAATGGGCGCAAAAATATAGTTAGATAGTCAGACAGAATGAACAATATTTGATAGCACAACAAAGTGACTACAATCAACAATAAGTTAGGGTATACTTTAAAATGATTAAAAAAGTGGAATTGGAATTGGAATGTTCCTGACACAAACCAATGATAAATGCCTGAGGTGATGGATACCCCAATTACCCTGATTTGATTAATTCACCTTGTGTCCCTGTATCAAAACATCATATGTATCCTATAAAGATATATTATACAACCATTATGTACCCATAATAAATAAAAATTGTAAAACATTTTAAAAAAACAAAAAACACCTACTCAGCAGGTTTGGAAAGGATTATGGCCCTGATTATGGGAAGTTCCAAAGTGTCAAGCCCCTCTCTAGCTGCTCGTAATCCAAGATGGAGATGAACAAGAATGGAAACATCATGTACAAGTTCAAATGGTAACACACGTGCAAAAGCAGTGACAGGACTACAACGAAATGCTAGGAGTAGAGTTAATGGAGTCATGAGGGGCCACAGCCTGTGGTAACTTCTGAAGAAAATAATTTTAGTAGTTTTGAAAGGGAAGTGAAATCATAACGGGAAGAAGAAATAGCCAAAGTAGCCATAAGTGACTTTCTAGGTAGAGATAAGATGACCCTGTGAAGATTACATTAACCTTTCATAGCGTTTGAAAAACTCTTAAACTCTTTAGATAAAGAATCTTTACTAGATGGGTGAAATTAGACAGGTTAACTTTTTTAAGTCTCTTATCTGTAGAATATGTAATGTCTACCACCTAGTGATTTCAATGATATTCTTCTGCCTTCCTAGTAACAGTGTCTTTAACATTTTTGTGGACATTTCTCCAATGTTTATTCTTTATACACATTCTAATAAATATTATCATTATCCATGTTATCGCACTATTTTGCATCTTGTTACTTGACACATTATCTTGAAAAACTTTCCATGTCAGCACAGCACATATAGATTAACCTCACTATTTTTAAAGGCCATCCATATAGTATTTCATTGTGTGTCTATTGCTTAATCGATTTAATCATGCCTCTACTTAATGCGCAAACAATGCTTCAATAGGACCCTCTAGAATATATAACTTTTCACCATGTGGGAGTGTTTGGTAAGTGAAAATGCTGAGTTGAAAAGTATGTATCAATACTTTTTTTTTTTTTTTTTTCGACAGGGTCTTGCTCAGTTCACCAGGTCTGAATGCAGTTGCAAGATCATAGCTCATTGCAGCCTTAAACTCCTGGGCTCAAGGGATCCTCCTGCCTCAGCCTGCTGAGTAGCTGGGACTACAGGTATGTGCCACCATAGCTAGCTAATTTTTGTCCTTTGTATTGTAGAGATGGGGTCTCACTGTGTCGCTCAGGCTGGTCTTGAACTCCTGGCCTCAAGAAATCTTTCCACCTCGGCCTCCCAAAGTGCTGGGATCACAAGCGAAAGCCACCACGCCCGGCCCAATATTTTTAATTTTAATACATTTTGTTAAATTGCTACTTAACCCCATCCTCCCTACAGTGTAGGTCCTGAAAACAGAAGCAACAGCCCATTCACATGTCAAAGGAGAGCAGGTAATGAATTTGTTGTCATTGAATATAGACAGTAATAAAAGCCATTGGGATTGGGGGCTTGATCAGCAGTGTTTCCATAAGTCCCTTGCAAGGAGTCTCTTGGACCAGCATTCATGGACGTTGCTTTGAGTCTTCTGGGCCTTTTTCCCATCAAAACCAGGGGAAAGACCCAGAGAGACAGGATTTCCAGCTGTTCTAAAGATGACATCAGGCATCAATCTGCTCTGCAGACCAGTTTTTATAATGTTTGATGGTACAAGCCTGTCGCTGACCAAGGAGATGAATCACGTCAAAACAGAAAGAAAAAACAAAAACTTTATTGGCAGAAAGTCCCACGTAAGCAGCTCACTGATGGGGATAGAAGTCGAGAGAAATGACTCTAAAAGACAACTCCAGCTCTCTAACTGGCCAAGCAGCTTTTAACAAGCCAGACCTTAGGCTATAATGGGTAAAAGCTGCACCAGGGAGAGAAAACTCCATAGGGGAAGAGAGAACGATTCCCAGATGACGTTGCCCCCTCCTGGCCTTGACATTTCTTTAGCTTAGATGCATGGCCCATCACTGCAATCGCTCTTTTAAAAATATGTTAACTTCAACTCTTCTGTCCCCTCTTCCTCCAACCACTTTCCTGACTGGCCTGCGACCCCAGTGGCTGTCTCCTCTGCCCAGCACACCTGTCGGGTGAAGTGCTGCAAGGACAGCTGCCCTATGAAGTCACCACCTGTGCCTCAGTGACCTTGCCCAGCAGGCCACATAGCACCTCCAGTGGCCTCGGCACCTGCTCCCAGAACAGCCAGCCGACACCTCCCACATCGACTTATCTGTCTCCTGTCCAAGAAGCGACCCCACCTCCTGCTTCACAGAGAAAACACAAGGCTTTGGAGAGGACACTCGTTGCTGTCACCTGCGCCCCAAGGCCAGCCCTCCACACATGCTGGTGACACCCACAGTTATCTCCCTACCTCCTGCTTCCCCTGGTCGCCCTCTTCCCGAGTCTCCCACAAATGTCCACACAGGCTGCAGCATCCCCCTGCTGGTGAGACCCAGAGGCAAGATGCCCTCACCCTGATCTCCTGAAGCCCCCGCCCTGCATCTCCCCTCTCTTTAAGGGACTCGCGTCTTAAATGTGGGTCTCACTTGACCGTGCTCCTCCCTCACCTAGTCTCGCCATTCTTCCACCAATTCCAGTCTGTCTCCCGCCCTCGGTCCACTGGCACTGTCCCCACTGATGTCTCCGGACCGGCGAGGCCTCTTTTCGGGCTCCCTTTCCACGCCGACAGCAATCCTGCAGCAGCACCTGACTCTGCATCTTCTCAGAGAGCTGGTGAAGGAAGGGTCTCTCTCCCAGGGTTCCCGGCCCAGTTCCCCCTGCCTCTCTTGGATCTGGTGAGGGCCGTGTGCCCATCCCAGGTCAGTCCTGTGGCCGGGGGTCCTCGACACTTTGAGGGGCTTGGGCCTGGGCACAGGAGGAGGCTCCTCCTGTAGAGCTAAGCGTGGGAGAAACTGGAGGCTCCAGAGAGAAATCCAACTTCTATTAAAAAAAGAAGTGGGAATGGAGGATGGGCCGCTAGAGGAACAAGAAGTATCTAGTCACCCACAGGCCAGCGTGCACTATTTGCTCCTCATGTTCCTTGGCCTGAGCAGTATTCTACATGGCTGCCACCATGTTAGTCAGGACTCTGTGAACTGCAAGTGAAGAAACCAGCTCAAATCAGCTTTATCACAGAAACGATTCTGGGGTGCGGATGATATTTACTGGTCACGTAAGTATAAAATCCTAGGTTGATGTAGATTTGGGCACAGGTGGATACAGAGGCAAGACTATCTCCTCTTTCTTTCTCTCTCTCTCTCTTTTGCTACCACTGGGTTGCTTTCTTCTTGAGCAAGCTGGTGGTGGCACATAGTTCGTGGCTTTCATCATTTTTTACAGATAGCAATTCCTGAAAAAAGAGACTAGATCGGCCAGGTGTGGAGGCTCACGCCTGTAATCCTAGCACTCTGGGAGGCCGAAGCAGGAGGATCACTTGAGGTCAGGAGTTCGAGACCAGCCTGAGGAAGAGCGAGACCCTGTCTTGCCAGGCTTCGTGGTGCATGCCTATAGTCCCAGCTATTCGGGAGGCTGAGGCAGAAGGATCGCTTGAGCGATCCTGCCTGAGGTTGCTGTGAGCTAGGGCCTGACGCCATGGCACTCTAGCTTGGGCAACAGTGCAAAACTCTGTCTCAAAAAAAAAAAAAAAACAAAAAACAAAAAAACAAAGAGAGAGAGAGACTAGATCCAAAAAAAGCTCCAGAGAAGATGTTCTCTGGCCCAGCTTAGATCACGTGTCCATCCCTTTGCCAGCTCCTCTGCCCCTGCCTGAGCACTTCAACACTGGAATTCCTCAGAGCTCCATGGGGGTATATTTCTCTTTACATTTCCTCCACAAGGACCCACTTTCACCCACTCTTCTGCTGTGCCATCTTGCACGTGACATCCACCCTTAACGATGCCTCACAATCCAAAACAGCTGCTGAAGCTCCAGACCCTTTTTAACATCCACCTTCCAGCAAGAGGGTGCAAGAGCACAGGGTAAAAAGGCCAAAGTTCCTTGAAACTGCCTTGCTGAGGTCACTTCTTGCCTTTTGCCTGGCAGAACTGGCAGCACTACACCAAGCGGCGAGGGAGGCTGTGGAGCACGTGGAGAAGGCAGCCCCTGAGCTGCGGGCATGGCTGCCCCAAAGAAAGCTAGGGTTCTGTTAGGAAGAAAGGCATGAATAGTGGCAACTCTCCGCTTCCACCACCCCAGATGAAGACAGAAGATGGAAAGGCGGGGCCTGCCAAGAAAGGGGCAGAGCTGGGTGACCAAAGACCCAATTCTCTCCAGAGAGCAGGAGGATGAAGGAGACGTTCCAGAGTCTTCCGAGGTAATGTTGTGCCTTCTATACTCAAGACATTTAAATGCTTGTTTGTTTAAGGTCTGTCTCACCCATTCCCCCTGCTGCTCAGCAATCAGCCCCAGGAATCCCCAGTAAATCTGACCACATTCTGGCACAAAGCCCAGCCCAGAGAAGACATTTAATAAATAACCTGTTGAATGAAGGGAGATTTCTCACTGAACAAAGCAAGCTTCCTTAACAGTCATCAGTCAGATACATTTAGTGGGATCCAGGCTATAAAACTATCAGCGCTGGGCTGGGCGCGGTGGCTCACACCTGTAATCCTAGCACTCTGGGAGGCCAAGGTGGGCAGATCATTTGAGCTAAGGAGTTCAAGACCAACATGAGCAAGAGTGAGACCCCGTCTCTACAAAAAATAGAAAGAAATTGGCCAAACAACTAAAAATAGAAAAAATTAGCTGGGCATGGAGGCACGTGCCTGTAGTCTCAGCTACCCGGGAGGCTGAGGCAGAAGGATCGCTTGAGCCCAGAAGCTTGAGGTTGTTGTGAGCTAGGCTGACGCCACGGCACTTTAGCCCAGGCAAAAGAGTGAGACTCTGTCTCAAAAAAAAAAAAAAAAACTATCAGCTCTGGATAAATACAAGTAAATCCAAAATAAGGAAACATATCTTTATTTTATTCTAATTTATTGAACTAAATAACACAGCTAGTTGTCAAGTCCAGTACCAAGCACATGTTGACAGGAATTCTAAACATATGCTACTAATTCACTCCTGTTGGGTTGCTGGTGGTTTCTTTTTGGAATCCCTGTTGTTGAGATATAATTTGCATGCCATAAAATAAACCTGTTTCCAGTGGGGTTTAATGAGTTTTGACAACTGTATACACCTGTGTAAACACTGCCACACTCAATATATAGGACATTTCATCACCCCAGAAGGTCCCCAGAAAGTTCTTTCTTGCCTCTTTACAAGCAATCCCCCCACCCCTGGTCCATGGTAACCCCTGGTCTGTTTTCTGTCACTGCAGATTAATGCTGCCTGTTCTAAAACTTCCTATTTTGTGTCTGGTTTCTTTCACTTAGCATAATGTTTTTGAGATTCATGCATGTTATTAGCATGTATCAATAGTTCATTAAGTTTTCATTGCTGAGTAGTATTCCTATGTTTGGGTACCACAGTTTGTTCATCTATTGTTCACAGGCTGTTCCTACTTTTTTTATCAATTTTATGGATAATATAAAGCTGCTATGGGCCAGGCATGGTAGCTCATGCCTGTAATCCTAGCACTTTGGGAGGCCGAGGTGGGAGAATCGCTTGAGGCCAGGAATTTAAGACAAGCCTGAGCAACATAGTGAGACCCTCATCTCTACACAAAATAAAAAATTGGCCAGGTGTGGTGGTGCGCCTGTAGTCCCAGCGACTCAGGAAGCCGAGGTAGGAGGATAGCTTGAGCCCAGGAATTGGAGGTTGCAGTGAGGTATGATGATGCCACTGCACTCTAGCCTGGGCAACAGAATGAGATCTTATCGCAAAATAATTAATAATAATAAGCTGCTATAAACATTTCTATACAAGTTTGGTGTGGACATACGTTTTCATTTCTCTGGTAAACTCTTAGAAGTGAAATGGCTAGGACATATGGTCAGTGTTCGTGTAACATTTAAGTTGCCAGATATAGCAAAAAACAAAAATAGAACACTCAGTTAAATTTAAATGTCAGATAAACAATGAATTTTTGTATGAGTCCCATGCAATACTTGGGACATACTTGCACTAGAAAACTATTCATTGTTTATCTGAAATTCACAGTTAAATGAAGGTCCTGTATTTTTATCTGGCAACCCTATTTTAACTTCTCCAGCAAAATCACCATGTTCGAGTACAACCTGGCTCCGTCATATTTATTAAATAACATAGGTTTGTAACAATCATTTTAAACACTACGGAAATTAAAAGCGAATGCTCATCATGGTTGCACAACTCAGTGAACATACTTTTAAAAAGTACTGTACTGGACACTTCAAGTGGGTGAACTATATGGTATCGACACATATCCCAACAAAGGTGTAAAGAAGAAAAAGAAAAAAGGTAGAGCTCCCTTTTCACACCCTTTTCTCCCTTGCCATTTGAAATCTCACTCCCCAGAGGGAGGGCAGCGGAGCGGGCTGTGCATCCCTTTCCCTCGCAGCAGCGATGGCCGCCCCCCGCAGGTCGCCCAAGCGCGACTCGGGGACCACACTCCACAGAATCCCTTTCCACACAGGGCTCCAGGCTGGAGTCTGCCTACAAGAAGCTGCGGCTCAATATTGACTGGAGGCAGAGAAGGAAAGGCCGTTTTCCTCTTGAGGAGGTTGCCCCCAAGCGGGCGGGAGACCTGCGGTTGGAAGCGGCCCCATGACCTGGGGGACCCCCTCGCTCCGGTCCTGCAGGCTGGGGCCACCCGGGCAGCTGCGCTGACTTTCTCTCCCCGAGCCCCTGCAGTTACTGCCGGCAGCAAACCCTCACCCGTGGAATCCACCGCGGCTCCTCTCGTGTCCTGACCGAACTCCGCCTCGAAGGTCTGCCTCCGCCTTTTTACCCGCTGCGTAGCATCCCATTCATGGCCGGCTCACTGCGTAACCTCTCCTTTACTGAGGGACATTTGGTTTTTCTAGCAATTTACTAAGACAAATAGTGCCAGGATGAACTTTCTTTCACCTTTCTCACACACACACACACACACACACACACACACACACACACACACGGTTCTTTCTTCACCAACCTCATCACCCACATGACTGCTGAGTTGAGCTTTTTGTGCTTTTAAGGAACTTTCCATCACACCACAAACATGTCACGTTGTTAGGTTCCCGTGACCACTGTGAGGAAGAGGAGAGAGAGGGGAGCCTGGAGGCTGCAATGCCTAGAAAAATGACTTTTTCTTTATTGTCTTCAGTTCACCAAATGTAGTTTACCTGTCAACAGGGGGCTCTTTGAAGCATCCTCTAAAATTAAAAAAGGCACCAAATTTCTATGGAAGCCCCACTGGCCTCCTAATCTCTCCTGGTCACCTGGGGTGGGGGACACCTCTCTCCCAGTCAGCTCTACCTCTTAGCCGCTGCTTCCACCATAACAGTTCACAAGAACTAGCAACAGCCTCGAAATTTCCGATGCTCCCTCTTTTGCCATTGTCTAAGGGCTGCTGTGACTCAAGCCAGAGAAAGCTGCTGCCAACAGCCCTCCGCCTGCACCCCCACCCCTGGAGTGAGATGGAGCCCCCAGACCCATGCCTGGTTTCTCAGTCCTTGTGTTTTTTTGTTTTGTTTTATTTTTGTCTTTTTTTTCTCAGTCCTTGTCTTGGCTCCTGGCTTTGTGGTGAATGCTTTTGCCTTCCTTCCGACAATGCTGTTATCCTGCCAAACCACCATCTAGAAGCCGTGAATTAGTGCTTCTGGCTGACTTAATGCAGCATGTCTCAGAAGTATATCATATGTCCTTTCTGCTTCTGATGTCTGATTAAATAATAATCATCATCACTTTACAAACCTCTCTGGGCTAGCTTCATTACTGAAGCCCTAGAGCTAAGCTCTAACACCGTCTAAATCTTCAGTTAATGCCTACTACACTTCCCATCCTTGTTTTCTTGCTAATAAAACCAGCTTTTTCTTGACCTTTTAGAACATTATTTTTTCAGGCCAGGTGTGGTAGCTCATGACTGTAATCCCAACACTTTCGGAGGCTGAGGTGGGAGAATCACTTGAGGCCAGGAGTTCTAGACCAGCCTGGGCAACATAGTGAGACCCCATCTCTAAAAAGATTTTTAAAAATTAGTCAGGTGTGGCAGCACAAACCTGTAGTCCCAACTACTCAGGAGGCTGAGACAGGAGGATTGCTTGAGCCCAGGAGTTTGAGGTTACAGTGAGCTAGGCTGACACCATTGCACTCTAGCCTGAGTGACAGAGCAAGACCCTGACTCTATTTAAAAAAATTTTTTTCAATTTTTTTGTCTTTTGCCTTTATTTATTTA
>NW_012152063.1:8127829-8179195 GCF_000956105.1 Propithecus coquereli
AATTGTCCAGATCATTTCTTTCTATTTTTTAGTGGAGATGGGGGTCTCGCTCTTGCTCAGGCTGGTCTCAAACTCCTGACCTTGAGCGATCCACCTGCCTCAGCCTCCCAGAGTGCTAGGATTACAGGCGTGAGCCACCACGCCTGGCTGTCTTTTGCTTTTATATCCTGGGTTGTGTCATGACAAAATGCCACCAACCCCATTTTCCAACCCTTACAATAGACATCCTCTTCCTCCCACTTCCCCCTGCATGCACCCTGTGAAAACAGCCTGAAAATATTCTCTCCAGCCCCTTTCTGATGGGATCTCCACCCCTTCTGCATTCTCAACTTCACAGGGGTTCCTAGTGAAACTCCAGCCCACTTTGGAATACAGGCCACAACATTTGCTGATATTTTATAAACAAAACTTTCTTTTACTGGTGCTTGGTAAACTGAACGAGCAAGTACTATTTATAAAATAAATGGAGAACTTAATATAACTGCCAGCATTGTTTCTAAAGGGCTTTACAAACACTGCCCTGTTGGCATTGGTAAACATATTTGTTTCAAAGGCTCAATTTTATCAGAAGAAACCTAAAAACAGAAACAGTAATGATGTAAAAGTTATAGGCTCCACTTTGTGATTATTTTGTTTTCCCAAACCTAATTTTTTTCTAGATCTACATACATTAGCTATTCTTTATCCTTTGAAAGTAGCACTTGATCTCAGCAGAGCTACCTAATTCCCATTTACTCATGAGATTTAGAGGACAGGAGCTCAGAAGGAAAAGTTATTCAACCTGAAATAAATTTTCCTAAGTAAATAACGCTTGAATCTGAAGAAGAGCCAGCTGGCCTACTTCCATTATTTAATTAAGAAGGTGGACTCAATATACAAGTGTTTACTGATTTGATTAATATTTTTGGTTAATTACATTTATGGTATTCAATGATGTCTCAATCTATAATAATGTGTATGTGTGCGTGTGTGTGTAAGTATGTATATATATAAAGACTCTTTTAAAGGAACAGGTTCTCTAATTGCCCACATCCCACTATAGCCAACACCTTTTTGGCAGCCCTGTGAAACCCAGGATGAAGTTTCTCCTTTGGTGTCTGTTAGAGTATGGCACATCTACCACTGGTGGTATGTAAGATAACTTTATTTTTCCCCTTGTTTTTCATAAAAGTTAGGAGACACATGAACAATTTTTTTATTTTAATAGGTTAATATTTATTTTATCATAAATTAATAAAAAACATAACTAGCATATCAAATTCCTGATTCATAGGCACTGTCACTTAGGATAAGATTGAAGTATAGCTAATGGATTCAAAGATAAATATTAAGTGAAAAATATAATAAGTGGTAAACAGCTATGACAAAAACCAAGAAGTTGGTGCAAGAATGGCTAAAATCTTTTTCTCTCGTGCTGCCTAAAACGTCGTGGTTAAATGATGTGATGCCCGATCCTCACCCTCGCTTCTACCTGCTGCATGTCAGGTGGTCAGCCACAGGCACAGCAGGTTAACTTAGCAGTTGGCTTCCTGTGCTCTCCCATTTCCTGCAGAGCTGGGGAAACCAGGCAGAACCCACCTGCTGGACTGATCATGCTGCATTTGGGTATCAGAAAAAAACCATCGTGCATTGATCTGTCCAGTGGCCAGTGAGTTGATTTGGATTTTGTTTTGCTTTTGTGAAAGAGGAAGAGGGTGGTGGTGATCTCCCCTCCAGGATCCCTGAGCAGCTGACTTCAGGGTCACGGGGGCTTGCTGGCCTGGCGGCATTTCAACACCAGGCTCAGGCCCCCCGCAGAGTAAATCCCTTGACTCCGTGGGACCGCCCCAGACACTGTCGTGCCAGAACTCTGTTGTAATTCTGTTTTGGTGAGCAGGTCTTGAAACATCTTTTTATGTCATAGGGATTTTATGGGAAGAGAGGCTTAATCTTGCAGGATTTGATTTATTTTGATAATTATTGATTGGTTGATAATTTTTTTATAAAAAGGATATGGGCCGGGCGCGGTGGCTCACGCCTGTAATCCTAGCACTCTGGGAGGCCGAGGCGGGCGGATTGTTTGAGCTCAGTTCGAGACCAGCCTGAGCAAGAGCGAGACCCCGTCTCTACTAAAAATAGAAAGAAATTAATCGGCCAACTAAAACTATATAGAAAAAAATTAGTCGGGCATGGTGGCGCATGCCTGTAGTCCCAGCTACCCAGGAGGCTGAGGCAGAAGGATCGCTTGAGCCCAGGAGTTTGAGGTTGCTGTGAGCTAGGCTGACGCCACGGCACTCACTCTAGCCTGGGCAAAAGAGTGAGACTCTGTCTCAAAAAAAAAAAAAAAAAGATATGGGATGACTTACAAAAATACATAAAATCAGATAAAACTTTAGAAAAAGTCGATGAGAAAACAGGGCAAACAGAAAGTGAGGACAGGAACGATAAAATGGAGCCAAGAATGGGGACTGTAACCAAAATGTGAGCCATACCAGCCCCGTGCTTGCTGGCAGCAGTGACAGAGTTGGCTCTTGGCTTCCCAATAGCAAATCAAGGAAGGTAACAATGAGTTGTATGGCTCACTGCATCCCTAATATTTTTTTTCTAAAAGGAAAACAAAGCCGTTCCATGCACTAAGATCAGAGAGAAGTTTCTCATGTACATGTAATGCCTTCAACAGAGTCCTCAATCACTTCCCTGGGATGGACAACAGTGGTTTCCCAGGGCTGATTCATACAACATCCCCTAGCAGAGGGGAGGGTTTCAGGCCAAAGTGAGAGTCGGAAATCAGTTCCACAGGGAACCATGATTATACTCTTTGGGAATACATCTCAGCTTGTTAGCTTAACCCCTGGGTGGGGTTTGGAGGGCCTGGCGAGTAGTCAGATCACACCTTTATGGCTATTATCTCTAAGCGAGTTCTGCAAACTCTTCAGCTTAGTGTTCCAGGCTGCAGTGCCACGTGCGTGCTTTAAGGTGGTAAGCTAGAGGCAGGATCAGGACTGGATGCATAATTTGTGGGGTCCAGTGTAAAATGAAAATGCACAGTCCCTTGTTAAAAATTAAGAATTTCCAGACTGACAGCAAGTGGTCCTTTCTAAGAGTGGGGACCTGTGGGACTGCACAAGCCACACTCCTACGAGGCTGGCCCTCGGCAGGAAACATGTCCTCATGAGAAATTAAAGAATCTGGTGAGAGCAGAGTCCAAAGAGAAGGCCAACCCAACCCGCACACTCTGCTGACCCCCAGACCGGAAATAGGGACAATTCTCCAAGTTCTATAGAGACTGTGAATCACAAAGCACACACTTGAGTGTGAAAGAAATATTACTTTCTTTATTTTTCATAGCAAGTTAATTCTTTGACTCCACACCTCACATTACAAGGCTGACAGATAAATGAACAAACAAACAAACCACCACCACCAATAACAACCTAAAGCTCAGTCCTTCCTGCGGTTTTTTTTTTTTTTTTTTTTTTTGAGACAGAGTCTCACTCTGTTGCCCGGGCTAGAGTGCCGTGGCGTCAGCCTAGCTCACAGCAACCTCAAACTCCTGGGCTCAAGCGATCCTCCTGCGTCAGCCTCCCGAGTAGCTGGGACTACAGGCATGCGCCACCATGCCCGGCTAATTTTTTCTATATATTTTTAGTTGTCCAATTAATTTCTTTCTATTTTTAGTAGAGATGGGGTCTTGCTCTTGCTCAGGCTGGTCTCGAACTCCTGAGCTCAAACAATCCGCCCGCCTCGGCCTCCCAGAGTGCTAGGATTACAGGCGTGAGCCACCGCGCCCGGCCTCTTCCTGCGGTTTTTTGATTGAAAGCTTTATTATTTGAGTTTTTCAGGGTGCTTCCCCACAGGAATTTCCTGCAAGAAGTATTAGGGGGTGGGCAGGCAGTGGCATGAATCCCCACATGGTCTAACACAGTGGGTAATGAAAGCTGGAGGAGGAAGGTCAGTCTCTGAGTGTTATGAAGCAGCCGGTGAGAGGCTCCTGTGCCCTTAGATGCTGCTCTGCCACCCCCAACCGGGGTGGACATGGGCCACCTGGGCTAAGCGGCAGGCCCAGCTCTGCCTCCTGCGCTAGATGTCACCAGGCCCCAAAGCTCAGGATGTTTACAAGACATCTAGAACAGGAACCACCAAAGAATTTGAACTGTTCATTCATTAAACGCATATTCATTGAACACCTACTAGGTCAGGCAGTTCTTGGGGCTGGGAACATATTCATGAACAAAACAGACCAAAGTCCCTGCTGTTACAGAGCTTATGTATTACTCGTGGGAGACAATTTGTTTTTAAACGAGTAAATTACATTGTATACAGGAAAATGATAAGTACTATGTAAAAAAAATAAGCATTAAAGGGAACAGGTTATACCAGGAGTGGGGATATTGCTGTTATAAACAAGACAGCCAAGGAAGGTCTCACTGAACAGGGGCATTTGGGCAAAATACGAAGAGGTGAGGGAGCGAGCCAAGGAGATACCCAGGGCGTGAGGAGGACAGCAGTGCGAGGCCCTGAGTCAGGGTGCCTGGTGGCTTGGAGGCTCAGTAGGAGGCCATGAGCCTTGAGCAGAGTGGGTGGGGGGTGACAGGGGGTCAGGGAAGCAGCAATGGCTGCAACAGGGGCCTCGTGGGCATGGTAAGGCCTTTGATTTTTACTCAAAATTAAATGGAAAGTCTTCAGAAGGGTTTGAGCAGAAGGCAGCCATGATCTTATGTAAGAGGTTTTTGTTTTGTTTTAGTTTTAACAGAATCACTGTGGCTACCGTGTTGAGATTAGATGGTGGGAAGGCCAGTTAGACGGTGATCACACACCGCAGCTGAGAGGTGTTGGCGGCATGGATTAGTGTGTCAGTAGTGGTGGCACTCAGCACCGGCCAGTCTGAAGGTACAGGCATACCTCAACGAGATTGCGGGTTCGGTTCCAGACCACCGCAATAAATTAAATATCCCCATTAGAATCATGTGAATGTTTTGGTCTCTTAATGCATATAAAAGTTATATTTATACCATACTATATTCTATTAAGTATGCAATAGCATTATGTCTAAAAATTGTACATACCTTAATTTAAAAATACTTTAATGTTGGCCAGACATGGTGGCTTATGCTATAATTTCAGCTACTCGGGAGGCTGAGGCAGGAGGATCACTTAATCCCAGGAGCTCGGGGCTGCAGCGAGCTACGATCGCACCACTGCACTCCAGCCTTGGTGACAGGGTAAGACTCTGTCTCTAAAAAATAAATAAGTAAATAATGTTCTTTTTTTTTAAACGATGCATCCCAAAGTACTCAGGAAGTGTCTGAGATTTGTTTTAAAATAATGGGAAAGAAATAAATACATGAAAAATATATGAAGAAAATATGGCAAAATGTTAGTGATTATTAAATCCAGGTGATGCATATACAGGGAATGATTGTACTGTTTTTCTGTATGTCTGCAATTTTTCATAATAAAATGCAAATATATATACACATAGATGTGTGTGTGTGTGGAAAGAGAGAGAAAGAGACCTAGAGTCTAGTCTTAAAGCCCCTTCTTCTCCTCCTCCTCCTCTTCCTCCTCCACCTCCTTCTTTATGTTGTTGTTTCCTGATTGCCCTTTTAGTTTATGTCACTTACAAAGATGTCCCTTTTAGCCTGCTGTCTTTCTAGAGGTCGTACCTGTTGAAGCATATTTTCATAATCTTGTCCTTTTCAAAGTTGGATTAAGCCTTTAAACTCCTGCCCTGTGTGTCATGGAATCTGGTGTGAGCTGACCCAGAAGGACAGCCGCCTCCTCTCAGCCAGGCTGGCTGAGGCCCTGGGGGCTGGCGTGTCCTTGTACAATGGCCTTTATTCGCAGCAGGGCTGCCTGTCAGGGCCCGGTCCGCTCTGCTGGTGCCAGCGCCAGCTGTCTTTCTCACCATTCCGCGCTCTCCTCCGCCATCTCGGCTGGGCCTTAATTCTTTCTCAGAAACCCAATCCCCTCGGCAGAAGCCACGTGTTCGGCTCAGGCCCCATCTGACAGCTGTGGCCCCTGCCCAGCCCCACAGACATTCAGTGTCCCCTTTCACAAGCTCTCGTGTGTTCCTGCCAGAAAAGTCCACTTCCTTTACGATCCTCTTTTTCATGGTGTCACTTTTTTTGGCCTTGAGTGTCGTGCCAATTCCTTGCACACTTGATGAAAGGATTCGGGGGCAGAGAACTGGAATCAATGGGGTCTTTTTATTTTTGAACATCAGTAAACAGCACAAATCAGTTCAATGAGTTCAGGTCCCTCAGTTATTTTCATGCTCACTGCAGCCTCTGCCCGGCATTAAACCCCACTGAAAATGCCTCTTGTTACTGCCGGCTAATGAAGAATGTCGTTCTTTTTTCTGGGTTTGAACACGCTCCAAAACGTTGGCCTGAAAGATCAATTTAACATTGGAGAGCACCGAATGCAAAAATCTTTAACTTTCCCTTTTAAACAGTTCATTGACATTATTCTAATCATTTTCTTTCCTCTTCGTTTTAGTCTACTCACTTGGCAGTATTTTGATCTGTATGGTAGGGCAAAATGCAACCATTTATTTTTGAGATTTAGAAAGACATGCCAAAATCGTTCCCGTTGATTAAGTTACAAATCATGTAATTAGCAATTAAAAGGTTCAGTTAACCTGTTAGCTTGTCCTAGTTGTAATTGGCCCCATCTTACCTTTTTTGGTCATTCTCAATATCCCGGCCCAGGAGGGACAATTCACGGTATGTTTAGTGGCCCTAGCAAAGAACATGGCCCTCCACATTTTTGACTAGAAATAGTGGTATATTAATTTCTTGAAAAATAAAACCACAGAAAAAAATATTTCTGAAGAAAAGATGTTAAATAAAGACCAAAAAAATCTGTGCCTTGTCCCCTGTAGTATTGAATGCTTTGTATAAAAAAAGAAAAAAGCCAGGCGCGGTGGCTCACGCCTGCATTCCTAGCACTCTGAGAGGCCAAGCTGGGAGGATTGCTTGAGCTCAGGAGTTCCAGACCAGCCTGAGCAAGAGCGAGACTCCGTCTCTACTAAAAATAGAAAAAATTAGCCAGGTGTGGTGTGTGCCCCTGTAGTCCCAGCTACTTGGGAGGCTGAGGCCGGAGGATGGCTTGAGCCCAGGAGTTCGAGGTTGCTGTGAGCTAGGCTGACACCACGGCACCAGGGCAACAGAGTGAGACCCTGTCTCAAAAAAAAAAAACCTTTGTTCCTATTTATTAATAAAATACCAAGAGTGAAAGTTATGTGGTGCAGCTGGGTTGCTTCACCAGACACTGCTAACTCCTAGTGAAGCCCTCAGCACAGTAAGAGGGTTCAATGGCAAATTCTGACATTGGACGTTCAAATGCCAGTTCCAGTACTTACTAGCTATGTGATCTTGGACAAATTACTTCACCTCTTGTGCCCTTGTTTCCTCATCTGTCAAATCAGAACTAGAGTACCTACCCCAAAGGATTGCTGTGAGCATGTGGAACACTAAGATTACTGCCCAGCATATGAAAAGCAATCGTCATCGTCATCATCACTGTTGTCATCCTGGGTGGATGATGGTTACTCTCTCTGGTCCAGCCTTCACAACCCTGCCAGCATGGTCTTCCTCAAATACTGCTTCAGTCTCTCCTCACACTCCAGCCTGCACCTGGTCTGCCTTTCCCCCCAGGACAAAGTCACCTGGTGTGACACGATAAACTACTACCAAGCTCTCACTTGGAAGGCAGGAATGCAGGAACCCGAGGTCGCAACACGAAACCAAGCTGGTTTTTCAAGATGCTCTTTAACTTTGTGTTGTTGTTACTAACCTAGGTGAAGAGAGCTGAGTTAATTTTAGTCCTCAGTTCAAGCCCCATTCTCCTCATTAATCCACATAGGTCCTTTCCCTTGCTTTATGTTTAATGTATTCTCTTCTATTCACTTTCCTTACTCCCATATTCCCCCGCCCCAACATTCTGTTTCCAAGTATTTGTGCAAAGAGGTGTTGTTATGGTAAATGCACGTGCCTTAACTTACACAGATGGTTTGTGGAGCGTTCCTCATACAGTCTTAAATTCCCTGCTACTATGAGGACATCTGGTCTCCTCTAACTGCTTCCTGGGACCCCTCACTGTGCACCCTCAGATTTGACTACCCCCTCTCCCTCCCATGATGGTGATGGATGATTTCCTCCAACTGTCCTCTACAGCAAGCCAGGAAAAAGAGGGATTTCTTGAAAGATGGTATTGGGAAATATTCCTACTGTGTGGATAAAAATAAAGCTGGATCCCCACCTAATGCTCCATACAAAGTGAACTCTAGATCAATTAAAGACCAAAATACAAAAGGGAAAACAATGAGATTCATAGAAGAAAATGTAGGTGACTATCTCAGCAACCTAGGGAAAAAACTTCTTAAGCAAATCTTCAGAAGCACAAAATTCACTCTTTTGCAGCTGGAACCATGGAGAGTATTGAAGAGAAGACAAAAAAAAAGGTTCCTGCCGTGCCAGAAACCCTTGGAAAAAAAGCAAAGGAATTTTGCAGAGCTGGAGATCAAGCGCCTAAGGAAGAAGTTTGCCCAAAAGAGGCTTCCAAAGGCAAAGAGGAAGCTTATCTATGAAAGAGCTAAGCACTATTACAAGGAACATAGGCAGATGTACAGAACTGAGACTCGAATGGCTGGATGGCAAGAAAGCTGGTGACTTCTACGTACCTGCAGAATCCAAACTGGTGTTTGTCACCAGGATGGGAGGTATCAATGGTGTGAGCCCAAAGGTCTGAAAGGTGTTGCAGCTTCTTCACCTTTAACAGATCTGCAGTGGAACCTTTGTTAAGCTCAACAAGGCTTCAGCTAACATGCTGAGGATTGTGGAACCATATATTGTACGGGGTACCCAAACCCGAAGTCAGTAAATGAACTAATCTGCAAGTGTGGTTATGGCAAAATCAGGAAGAAGCAAATCGCATTGACAGATAACGCTTTGAATGCTCTATCTTTTGGTAAATATGGCATCATCTGCATGGACGATCTGACTCATGAGAACTATACTGTTGAAAAATGCTTCAAAAAAGCAAATAATTTCCTGTGGCCTTTCGAGTTATCTTCTCCACAAAGTGGGATAAAGACACCCCATTTTGTAGAAGGTGGAAACGCTGGCAACAGGGAAGACCAGATCAGCAGGCTTATGAGAAGGATGAACTAAGGTGTCTGCCATGGTTATTTTTGTAATCTGGCTAGTTAATAAATAGTGACTGCTTTCCAATTTAAAAAAAATTCAAAAATAATTCCTTGACTATTTCTTCCATTCAGATTGGTTTTCCAGTCTGCTCTCACCTCACGGTTGACCCTTCTCCACTGCCGAGATTGTCTTTTGTTTAAGAGCAGTTGTAAGAGAAAAACAAAACTTTAAAGCCAGGCTTTTCCCTACTTCGTTTCCCTCTCCTGTATATTAAACGGGTAGGGTTTTTTGTTTGTTTATTTTTTTGTTTGTTTGTTCACTTTTTCCCCTAGGCCCCTCCTTTGCCCAGAATAGGGGTCAGCAAGCTATGGCTGTGAGCCAAATCCTGCCCAACATAGATTTTTGCACAGCCTGCTAAGAAAGGTTTTTACATCTTTAACTGGAAGATGAAGAAGGAAGAAGAGGAGGAGGAGAAGGAGGGGGGGAGGAAGAGGAGGAGGAGGAAGATTTTGTGACACACAAACATTCTACGAAATACAACTTCCACTGTCCACAAATAAAGTTGTATTGGAACACAGCCAGGCTTACTCATTTATACATTATCAAAGGCTGCTTTCCTCACTACAATTGCAGAGCTGAGTAGTTATGACACAGACCGTATGGCTCAGAAAGCCGAAAATATTTGCTACCTGGTCCATTACAGAAAAAAGTTGCGGGCCCCTGAACTAGATCGTGTGCCCCTTGAGGACAGGAGTCAGATTCAATGTAGCTTTTATTTCCTTGACTGCTTAGCACAGGGCCTTGCTGGTAATCGCTGCGGTTTCTATCACATAAGACCACTTCTGGCTTCAAGTAACAGAATACCCTATTAAAAGCATTTTTAATTCTCACATAACAAGAAATCTAGAAAGAAAACTGGCATCGATTCAAGCTCAATGATGTTAGGTCAGGGCCTTGGGTCAATGTCACTTTCTCATGTCCTCATGGTTTTAGGATGGCTGTGGCAGCTCCTTAGATGGTTTCCCCAAATGACCACGTTCAAAGACAGAAAACTGGCAGCAACATGGGCAAAGAACTTGACCTGGTATACATCCCTCTTATAGGGGAGGAAAATAATCCCTGGAGCCCCACAACAGGCTTCCCCTCATGGCATTAGCCAGAGTGGATACATGCTCCCTTACACCAGGGGCTGGTCCCCTCCCTCCAGCACTGGAGATCTCCACCCCAAACTCCAACAGCGGCAGGGAATGAGGAATAACGAGATGGCTTTGGGCAGCCAGGCAACAAAAAGTGTTCGCCCCAAGGCTGTTGTTAAATAGGGAGGCTAATTTTTGACCTTGCAAAGGCATCCTAAAAATTTGAACTATTTTTTATGTGCAAAACCAAGTAATAGCTTAATTCCAACCTTTCCTAAGATGGGTAACTCATTTTAAAATAGAATAACTTTTCCAAATAATTTCAGATGGTTTTCTAACTATAAAAGCACAAAAGTTAGCTGAGTAGGTTTTATAAGTTCTGCTCGGCTTTTTTCTAATGAAATGTATGGTTCTTCAGTCAGGACCCTTCTGCTGCTGGACAGTCTCATGGTGCAAGGCCATAAGTTGAATAGCATCCCACAGGCCCTGTGTAGTCAAAGCTCTCGTCTTCATGACAGTTGGCTCGTCAGAATCACGAGTGATCTGTGCAATGGTTAAGCAAGCAATCAAACAAAACCACAGTAATGGTTTATAACCAAAGTACACGCTGAGTGTCGAAAAGAAAGACCAGGATGTGAACACACAGGTTCCAAGGGGACGCGGAGCCAGAGCTCAGCATGTGACCCTGGCCCCATGAGTCAGCCTATGTGAGCATGCCCCGGCAGATGGCCCCTCTGATTCTCCACGCTCACGTGGTACACCTGCTGCCTGTGAACCTCTGCATGCTACACTCAGCAGATGAGCAAATAAAGCCCCAATCAAACAAGAACTAACAAGAAAAGCAATATAACTTTGAAAATTAGGAATCTCGAAATGCCAACTTTATACAGACAGAGTTGCGATATGTTGGTTTTTATATACTTTTTAAAAATGTGGTTGCTATGCTTGTTCCATACTAGCAATTCTCAGCTTGTTTCCAGCCTGACTTTGGTGGGACCTGTCCCCACACTCTTTCCCTGTCCTGTTCTGACCATCCCGCCTGCCTTTAAGACCCAGGCATGAACACAGGTGAATCAATCCACACAGTCCTCCCCCAGAGGAAAGTGGAGGAAGTAGGCGCCATGGTGAGAAATTATAGACTTATATGGAGCAAATAAAACACTATTTGCACAACAGCAATTGCCTTGACCAGTGAAGCGCATAGCCCTGATTTTGTAGATGTTGCCTCATGTCAGAAGATTGTGAAGAGTTGCTTAAAAGAACAATGATAAAATACATTTGAATTTCTGTTATTATTGTTATTTTAGAGACAACATCTCACTCTGTCACCCAGGCTGGAGTGCAATGGCATGACCATAGCTCACTGCAACTCCTTCAGCTTCTGGGCTCAAGCAATCCTCCTGCCTCGGCCTCCAGAGTAGCTGGGACTCAAGTAGCTGGGACTCGAGTAGCTGGGACGACAAGCATGTGCCACCACATCCGGCTAATTGTTTCATGTATTTTCAGAGACCAGGGTCTCACTATGTTGCCCAAGCTAGTCTCAAACTCTTGGCCTCAAGCAATCCTGCCGCCTCAGCCTTCCAAAGTTTTGGAATTACAGGTGTGAGCCACCGTGCCCGGCCCATATCTCAATTTTTTAAACTTTAAAACTGCCATGAACCATAGTCTCTCCAAACTTCTAGAAATTCAAATATAGGTTTGGGGGTGCTCTCTCCTTCAGTCAAACATTGTACTCTTTGTGACCCCTTATTATCTGTCCCACCCAACACACACACACACCCCACTCGCTCAGAAATCTTAATAGAATTTCCATTCCATGGAGAATGGGTGGAAAGGAAGTGAGAGGAGCCAAAAGAGCTGTGTCAGCTTCCAGCCACATCCCCTTTCCCACCCTGATCTGCGGGATCCTGGGGGGAGAAAGGGGAAGGTCCCTGATGCTGGGCCCTGAATCTAACTCTGCTCAGAGCTCTCGGCTCTGGAGCACCATCCTCTTTCGTTTTATACAGCTGCGTACACGCTTCACTGAGCGGTATTTCTTTTGCCTCTATTTCCACATTTAGCCTTTAGCAGAGGTATTGAGTGAAACTCCCATTTCATTTCAATCATTCCGTGTAAAGGAGTCATGGATTTTAGCTATAAATATCTGAGAATTCACATGATTAATAAAAGGAAGGTAAATAAACGTGCAAGAAAGTTATCGTCCAGACGCAGCGAACTAAGAAAATGCTGAAGATAGAGGGCAAGGTAGGAAACTTCTGTAGCCTCCGATAAAAGCTGACCTGCTATCACAAGAGTGTGTTATTATGCATGTGAGCTGAGGTATTTCTCATTACAGGTATGTAAGTATTCTCTATGAAATCATGTTCTAAACATTTTTCAGAATTTTCCCATAGATATCACAATCATAACAAGCTTGCTACTTTTTATGTGCATGAAACTTTAAGTTGCTTTATAAATTTCTTGTCACAATTAAAATAGCCCTCTCTTACTGACATAACTCTCCAAACCTCAGTTAATAACAATGTTCCAGAGCCTACTCTATGCCTTGCCCTGTGCTAAGAGTTTGTATATATTTCTTTTTCTTTTTTTTTTTTTTTGAGACAGAGTCTCACTTTTTTGCCTGGGCTAGAGTGCCGTGGTGTCAGCCTAGCTCACTGCAACCTCAAACTCCTGGACTCAAGCAATCCTTCTGCCTCAGCCTCCCAAGTAGCTGGGACTACAGGCATGTGCCACCATGCCCGGCTAATTTTTTCTGTATATTTTTAGCTGTCCAAGTAATTTCTTTCTGTTTTTAGTAGAGACGGGGTCTCGCTCTTGCTCAGGCTGGTCTCGAACTCCTGAGCTCAAACCCTCCGTCCGCCTCGGCCTCCCAGAGTGCTAGGATTATAGGCGTGAGCCACTGCGCCTGGCCGAGTTTGTATATATTTCTGTTTAAATCATACCATCTTTAATTTAATAATTGGATAGTTATTGGAATATGTGATGCACCACAAAGGAAGTAGTATCACTCATGTGATCTTCCTGTCCAAATGTATACCCTAAATCTAAGCATCAGACAACTCCAAGACGAGGGGCATTCTGCAAAAAAAACTGGCCTATTCTCTCCAAAGATATTAATGTTACAAGAGATAAAGTAGGCTGAGGGAATGTTCTAGATTAAAGGAGACAAAAGAGACATGACAACTATATACAAAGCATGATCCTGAATTGGATCCTGAATTAGGAGGATACTGCTATAAAGAATATTATTGGGTCCAGGCATGTGGCTCACGCTTTAACCCCAGCACTTTGGGAGGCCAAGATGGGAGGATTGCTTGAGGCCAGGAGTTTGAGACCAACCTGGGCAACATAGCAAGACCCCATCTCTACTCAAAATAAAAATAATTAGCTGGGTGAGGTGATGTAAACCTGTAGTCTTAGCTATTCAAGGGGGTGAGGTGGGAGGATTGCTTGAGCCCAGTTCAAGTTACAGGGAACTATGATCACGCCACTGCACCCTAGCCTAGGGGACAGAGCAAGACACTGTCTCCAAAGGATGTTATTGGGATAATTGGCAACATCTGGGGATTAGACAGTACTATTGTATTGATGTCAAATTTCCTGATTTTGATAATTGCACTGTACTTACGTTAAGAGAATGTCATTAAGGATAAAGAAATTGCGGTAAATATGCAGAATGGAATATTATATAGCCACAAAAAAGAATGAAATCCTGCCATATGAAACAACATGAATGGAACTGGAAAACATTATGTTAAGTGAAATTAGCCAAGCACAGAAAGACAGATATCACATGTTCTCATTCATATGTGGGCGCTAAATATTAAAAACAGTCGATCTCATGGAGACAGAGAGTAGAATGATGGTTACCAGAGGCTGGAAAGGGTAGTGGGAAAGAGGAGTTAGAGTGAGGATGGTTAATGGGTGCAAAAATATAGCCAGATAGTTAGGTAGAATGAATAATATTTGATAGCACAACAAAGTAACTGTTAATATAACCAACAAGTTAGGATATACTTTAAAATAACTAAAAGAGTGGATTGAAATGTTCCTAACACAAAGAAATGTTAAATGCCTGAAGTGATGGATATCCCAGTTACCCCGATTTGATTAATTCAAATTGTATATCTGTATCAAAACATCACGTGTACCCTATAAAGATATACAACTATTAATATTATGTACCCATGATCATTAAAAATTTTTCAAAAGACAGAAAATGTCACTGATCTCAGGAAATGGCTGAAGAAAATAAGGGTAAAGGAATATGATGTCTGTAACTTACGGTTTATAAAAAAATACATAATAATGGTATGTGTATATATGTATATACGCATACATATAAATTACACAGATATCATGCAAATGTGGCAAAATGTTAAAATTGGTAAATATGGGTAAAAGATATATGAGAATTTTGTATTATTCTTGTAACTCTTCTGTAAGTTTGCAATTATTTTAGGATAAAATTAAAATGTTTTTAAAGTTGTTGGTACATTACACTTTTCCTGAAATCAGTTGCCTTGAGAGATTTTACTCTTGGCCAACACTGAAACATTATCTTGAGCAAGGCGCTGATGACTAAGTCGAGATCAAAAGAGTTTTGCAAAATTTATTTCCACTTTAAAAAGAACGCTGGAGACGGACAGTCGGGTGTGGGGAGCAGTCATTAAATCAATTACGTGTAATGGGAACTTGGCCTCTGCGTTTCCTCTTCTTTATTTCCACTCCTGGGAAATGGGTCAAAGAAAAGGAAGTATCAGATGTGCAGGAAAACCTCTTCCCTGTGATACTCATTTTCCATAAAAATCAGGCTCGACCCTCCACCCTGGCTGAATGGGGTGTGTGACCCCCGCAGCGTGCCGGCCTCACTCAGCACCCCGCTGGGCATGGCTCCCACGACTTTCTCTGCCGAGAGTGGCCCAAGCCCTGGCCCTCGGGGAGCCTTTCGAGTCCCCCAGAACTGTGCTATCCAATGCGGTAGCCGCCGGCACGTGCGGCTGCTGAGCACTTGTGTTTGTGCTGGTCTGAACGTGTGCTGTCGGTGTAAAGCACACACCGGGCTTCAAAAAATTTGCATAAAAAACATATCCCATTAATAATTTTATATAGTAATTGCATATTGAAATTATAATGTTTTACACACATGGAATTAAATAAAGCACTTTACTATAATAAAATCATTCCAACTGTTTCTTTTTACTTTTTTACACGTGGCTACCAGGAGATTTAAAATCATATATGTGTTTCACATAATGTTTGCATTAGAGCCTGACCCGGATGAAACTGAACAGCCCATCCTCACGCCATGGCTGCGCGTCCTGGCAGAGCTCTCTGAGAGCTCTCACGGTGGCTGCCTCTCAACTGGATGGCAGTCCCCATGAAGCCAGGAGCCCTATTCCTCTTTGTCTCTGCCACACCCAATCAAGGGTGTTGTTGAGTTCATCATTAATGTTCATTCTTTTATTATTATTACTGAAGTAAAATTCACATAACATTGATATTAGTCCATTTAAAGTGAGCAATTCGGGGCATCTTGTACCTGCACAGTGTTGTGTGACCACCACCTCTATCCAGTTCCCAGATATTTTCATCACTCCCAAATAAAATCCCATATCCATTAAGTGGTTACTCCCCATCCCTTCCTCCCCACAGCCCCCGGCGATCACCAATCTGCTTTCTGTCTCTGTGGATTTGCCTATTCCAGACATTTCATATGAATGGAATCACACGATATGTGGTCTTTTGTGTCTGGTTTCTTTCACTTCACAAGGTTTATCCACATTGTAGTATGTACCAGTACTTCATTCCTTTCTTAAAATGTTCCTTCTTTTATTCACATTGTTCTCTCCCTCCTGGAATGTTCTCTCCCATGCCTCTTTTGTGCTCAGCCAATTTAACTCATCATTTAAGCACGAAGTCAAGTCACACTTCCTCCATAAAGACTTCTCTATATCCTCCATCTTCTCTACACTCTTATAGTTTTATCTGTTGATACATCTGTGGTCCCCAACCCCTGGCCACAGACCCATACTGGTCAGTGCCCCATTAGGAAGCAGGCCGCAGGAAGTGAGCGGCAGGTGGCTGAGTGAGCCAGTGAAGCTTCATCTGTATTTACAGCCGCTCCCCATCGCACGCATCACTGCTTGAACTCTGCCTCCTGTCAGATCAGTGGTGGCATTAGATTCTCATAGGAGCATGAACCCTAACGTAAACTGCGCATGCGAGGGATCTAGGTTGCATGCTCCTTATGAGAATCTGTCTGAAACCACCCACTCCCCAACTTCCACCCCCATCCGTGGAAAAACTGTCTTCCATGAAACCGGTTCCTGGTGCCAAAAAGGTTGGGGACCACTGATCCGCATGACTTAGTTTAAATGTCACATACCAATGGTGTTTAGGATGAGTTTTTAAATAATCCAGCAGATAATAATCGTGTAGGGAAGAAAGTGGATGAAACAGGATTAGCCATATATTGGTGATCGCTGAAAAAGGTAATAGGTACATAGAGGTTCATTATGTTATTCTCTCTATTTTTGTGTATGTTTGGAAGTTCTCATAATAAAAAAAATTCAAATAACTCTTGTACTCTTATCTGTTTTGTGGGTTAATGTCTTATTCTCTCAATTACATCTTTGCTCCTACGATTGTCATCATGCCTTGGTGGATGATGGCTATTACAGAACAGTAGACCTCTTTCAATGCTTTACTGAATTAAATTCAGTCTGAGGTGCTTAAAAAGATTCCATTGAGAAAAGCTGGATCGAGGTGATATTCTATCTTCAGTGTTCTGATCTTTCTTCTACAGTCAACCTCCTTTTGGATTTCTGCTCTAGCTGCTCCTCTCTGGGGCTTATAACTGATCTCCAACGAATGAGTGCAATGCCCCCACTCCAGTGTTCTGAGACATTTATGGATAATTCACAGTTATAAAACTGAAAGCCAGCTGGGTGCAGCAGTGCACGCCTGTAATCCCAGCTACCTTGAGATCTGAGGCAGGAGGACTGCTTGAGCCCAGAAGTTTAAGGCCCTCCTGGGCAACATAGCAAGGCCCTGTCTCTAAATAAATAATAAATAAACAAATAACTGGAAGCCAAGTTTGTATGTTTCCATGTTGGCGTCTCCTTTCTTTCTTGCTTCATAGATCCCATTCTGCTTCTCCTGCTGGGTCCCACTGTTCTATGGGTATAAAGGTAGGAAAGAGTAATCCTAGCCCCCTGGGAGGCCGAGGCAGGAGGATTGGCTTGAGCTCAGGAGTTCAAGACCAGCCTGAGCAAGAGTGAGACCCCCATCTCTACTAAAAATAGAAAAATTAGCCAGGTGTCATGGTGTGTGCCTGTAGTCCAGCTACTTGGGAGGCTGAGGCAGGAGAATCACTTGAGCCCAGGAGTTGGAGGTTGCCGTGAGCCATGATGACACCACAGTGCTCTCTCTACTCAGGACAACGCAGTAAGACTCTATCTCAAAAAAAAAAAAAAGAGTAGGAAAAAGAAGAGCACATTCACATTCCACTTTTGCACAGTAAGTGTTCATCACTTACTCTCCTTCTATGCTAATAATTCAGAGAAAGTGCTCTAAAAGCAAAACTGGGACTTAAATAGTGTGATAATCTACATTTTTCTATACCTCCTGCTCTTTCTAATTTCAAACGGGGCCAGTAACTCCATGAGAAGAATCATGTCAAAAAAATATTTGCAGCCAGGATTCCAAGAAGAAAACTCCTTTACCTACATCTAGTCTCCAATTTTTTCAGGTGGAAAATTAGGCTTAGCTGGGCATGATGGTGCCTGCCTGTAGTCCCAGCTACTAGGGAGGCTGAGGCAGGAGGATTGCTTGAGCCCAGAAGTTTGAGGTTGCTGTGAGCTATGATGATGCCACTGCACTCTAGCTGGGGTGACAGAGTGAGACCCTGTCTCAAAAAAAAAAAAAAAAAATAGGCTAAAAGTCCAGCAGCCATTGCCATTTTGTCATTGCAAAGGTGACTTAAAAGGACGCAGTGACCTTTGTGATTCATTTTCTTCTCTTTCCCTAGAAAGCTAGGGGGGAACATTTTGGTGCAAGAGTACTTTCAAAGATTAGTAAACCTGGAAACAAGGGACTTTCATTACTCATTCATGCAGAGAGCACTCGGAGAGAAGAGACTGAAGAATTAGACATAAAACACAAGTCTCTGAATCATTTACTAACGCTTAAATCTGAAAACCATGATTCTGATTATGACTCATTAAAAAGCCAACATTGGGACATAGCAGTCACATGAACTGTCTCTCTCTTTGAACTGATTCCTTTATCTAGTTTGTTCTTGCCTTTCTGCTGTGCCAAATACCAAACGCTTTGTTTCAACAAGCCTGTAACTTTTGGGAGGTACTTTCCATCCCTGCTCCCATCACACACTTTTCTCCATGAACAGAGTTTTTTACGAAGTCAACTGCTGCATAACTATGGTAGGCAGGATAATGGCCCCCCAAAAATGTCCACATCCTAACCTCCAGGACCACTGAGTATATTATATTGCAAGGCAGGTGCGATGAGGGTTGCAGATGGAATTAAGGTTGCTAATCAACAGACCTAAAGACAAGGGGCTGAGTCTGGGTTATGCAGGTGGGCTCGGTGTAATCACAAACGTGCTTGTAAGTGCAAGAGGGAGACACGAGAATCAGCGGGAAGTAATGTGAGAAAGACTCCACTTCAGACTTGCTGGCTTTGGAGATGGAAGGGGCGCACAGGCAGGAAATGTGGGCAGCCTCTAGAAGCTGGAAAGCCAAGGAAACAGATTCTTAACTAGAGCCACCCTGCTGACACTTTGATTTTAGCCCAGTGAGGCCCATTTCAGACTTCTGGCTTCCAGAACTGTAAGATGATAGATTTGTGTTGTGTTAAGCCTCCAAGTGTTTGGCAATTTGTTGCAGCAGCAACAGAGAACTAATATAACAGCCGTTTACAAGAGATGGGGAGACATGATCTTTAATTGTTGTGATCTCCCCTAAAAACACCCGTCTGAACTGAGCAATTCCTTAAATCAAAGATATTAATTTCTCCACAGCCTGCTGTGATTCCTGGGTGTGACTGCTGCCTGCCACTCTGCACGTCACCCTTTGGATGGCTATTTCAGTCAACGCATCCCAGACACTGCTCCTCAAATTGGGACTGTGGCCACCAGAAGGGGTGGCAGTAACCAAGACACTGAGAGGCAATTTGGGACATTCCTCAAAAATTGACTATTTGCTTTCCTCAACACCATTTCCAAACAGAATAATTGTTGTCTGTAATACCAAATAATTGAGATATTTGTCTTCTTTCAATGAATTATTTTAAACTCTTTTGACAATATAATTTTATTTTTCAAAAAAAAAGACAAGCTTGGGAATATTCTTTACCCAAAATATTCCTGTCTCCAAGTTGTACACAAAGAAAACTATATATTGTCAGCCATTGATTGTCAAGAGACAGATTATCCAACCTGTAGTTTTTTTTGGAATCAAGAACTTCCAGTTTCTTATTCATCTCCATTCAGCTGCCTACCACTAGGACTATTGTCCTAGTCATTGCTCCGTCTCCTTGACGGGACAGGAAAGGAACAAAGACATAAAAGATGATTTGATCATTGTGTCTCGCTAAACAAAACGAAGATTTTGTTACAGAAGAGTTCAAACCTTCCAATTTATTTAGAGACGTGCGGCTAATCTGGCAAAAAACATGAGCCAGAACTGTGTCAGCCACAAAGGGCAATAATACTTTAAAAACTGTTAATAGTAAGTTTGCCCTAAATTGAAAAGGTTTTTTGTTTTTTGGTTTTTTTTAGATTATAAAAGTCAGACCAGGCACAATGGCTGACACCTGTAATCCCAGCACTTTGGGAGGCAAAGGCAGGAGGATCACTTGAGGCCAGGAGTTTGAGACCAGTCTGGGTAACATAGCAAGACTCTGTCTCTACACAAAATAAGAAAAATTAGGTAGGCATGGTGGCATGTGCCTATAGTTCTAGCTGCTCAAGAGGCTGAGGTGGGAGGATCACTTGAGCCCAGGAGTTTGAGGTTGTAGTGAGCTAGATGGCACCACAGTACTTCAGCCTGGGTGATAGAGCAAGACCCTGTCTCAAAAAAAAAAAGTTTCATGTTTATTGTAAAAAGCAAACAGAACTATATAGATTATTCACTTGCCATAAAACTAATAAATATTTCCATTATTCCTTTATTCATCTGTATCTGAAAACTGCTTCGTTTCAGCCATGAATAATGTGTTCTCTTCATTTTTTATCCTTCATATCTGCTTCAAAGGCTGTAAAAGGACTTCCAAAGACTTGTGTGCAGCTTTAGGGAGGGAAGTTGACTGCTCCTGCTTTATGGATTTCAGTTTTACAGGCTATTTCTATTCCTCTTTAACACAACTAGAATATAAATCAATACACCAAACTTTACCCTCACTCCAGCCAGGGTTTCTAATGCACTGATAACGCTCATGTGGATGTGTCGTAGTGAAAGATCACATGCGGTAAAATGTTTATGTTGCCACATTTTCTGCATACTCTGTAACCAGAAATTATTTGACTGTATAAATTTATGTTCCAGGCAAGCTTGTTTTTGTATTTAATGGCTTTCTATAATCCGAAATAAATATGCAGTATGTTTTATGCAATTGGCTCTAGGTAATAGAACACACAAATGCTTTGAGGGCAATTACCAAAAATTATGCAGGTTGTTTTGAAAGTGATATGGAAGTGCACCGATATCCTAAACCGGCTTTTGAGTAAATTTCCCAGTTACTGGAAGTGTGGACAGCTGTTTCCAGCACATTCTGGCACACCATGCATGATATTATCCATATATGTATTCCAAAAAGAAACCTTCGCCATCTTGGTCTCCTCTTGGAGGAGGGGAATACACAAGCATTCGCTAGCACCGGAGGAGCTGGTCAGCTAAATTACAGAAAAAGATGCATCACTGTGAAATCTAAACAGGAGCTGGGTGGGTGAAGCAGTTTAGGAATCACAGTAGTTGATCATCAATGCAGCTGGAGGATTGAAATTCTATTTGGAGCAGAATGTTGAAATAGGGCCTGTAGGAAAGGAAGTCTCCTTAAAACTCATAAATGCGGAACCACAAAATTGAAATAGCGCGGATCTGTAAAGTGAATAAATAGACGCCAGGGGGGAGTGAGTCACAAGCACATGAGTTGTAAGAGGTTGAACTTGAGAGACCAGATCAGGCAATGCTGCTTAATACCATCACATGATCCGCCCCAGGCCCTGTATTTAATTAAAATGAAGAGTGGGGCGCAGCAGAGGGCAGAAGTACACACTGTTGCTCTTAGCGGATGGGGCCACAGGAGTTAAAAGTTAAACCTTGATTGCCTAAGTCTGTGAGAATTCAGCATGGAACGTCTCTGCTATTTCCTGGGATTTCTGCTTCTGGCTGCAAGATTGCCACTTGACTCCGCCAAACGTGAGTAATCCTAAATTTCTGTGTTTAACTCCTTCTCTGCCTAGTGGCTACAGTGATGGGTAATAGAGTCCCCTGAAACAGAAGCTGGACAGAGAGGCTCCTCAGAAGCATTCGTGGCCTCCCGCGTTTCTTTTGCAAACTGTTGGGAAACCATGCAGAACGCTTCCAGCTCCGTTTTTTTGTTTTGTTTTGTTGTTTTTTTGCTGCAGGCTCTTGGGAAGTGAAAACCATGCAGGCCCTCTCTTGTGGACCTTTTTTTCCACGGCAATTGCCACCCATTCTTGCCAGACAATGGTTGGGAAAGCTTGCACAGTCTCTGGCTGGAGAACAAAGCAACTCTACCAAGCAAACTTTGTCTGGCTTTGGTCCAATAGTGTGGAGCCCTCGGGTGCGCTGGGGTCCCAGATCTGGAGACAAGCTCTCTAGTAACCCCAGGTGCTAAGCCTGATGAGCTTCCTGCAGAGACCTGCAAGGGCTGGCTGCCGCTGTCGTGAGGGTACAGGGAGAAGGGGTGCACCCAGGGGCCTACCCTGGTTACGCAACACGGACGCCCACTCGAGGAAACCAGAATCTTTGGCAGTAGGGTCAGAGCGTCCTCGTTTGAAAAGCTCCTCTTGGCATCTGCCCGTGCAGCCAGGGTTGATAACCACTGAGCGTGGTCGCAGGAGCAAGAGAGGGGAGCCGCCGTGACGCTGGGCCGCGGCTTGCGGGGACGGAGGGAAGGGATCAGAGAGGCTCGGCCAGCTCTGCTCCCAGACGCTGAGGCCGGAGGCTGGGCCCCGCCGACTCTGGCGACTGCGGCTGCGACCGCGGGCCGCAATAGGGCCAGCGTTTTGGACCCGGGAGTGCAAACAGGGACAGCGGCGAGCGGGCGCCGGCGGGACTGACTCCCCGGCGTCGGTGTTCGGCGCGTGGCCGGCGCGCTGTGCCGGCGCGTCCTCGGAGCCGCCCGGGGACCGGCGCTGTGGCTGTCCCTTGCCCAGACGAGGAAGCGGCGTGGAGAGGCCGAGGAGTTTGCCTCGGGCCACGCAGCCCGCGAGCGGAAGAGGCAGCCTTCCATCCCGCCGCTGGCCTTCCTGCCAGGGCTTGGAGCTGGGCAGACCTGGGTTCCCTGCCAGCCGTGGGGCTGGGCCACGAGTGACCTCGCTTCGTTGGGCTTTCCTTTCCTTATTTGCAAAGCTGGGTAATAGGGGTCTTGTGAGGTCTGCTAACAAATAAGGTGCTTGGCATGGGAGACATATATGGTGGCAGTTGTTATGGTGACAGACCTGTCCCCACCCTCAGGGTCCCTCCCAGGACAGACTCCTGGAGAGTTCACAGCCCCTGGAGATGGAGAAACAGAGAACTGACAAGTCAGGGGGAGACTGTGTGCCTAACTCCAGCCTTCTGTGACAAGTTCCACTTTGTCCAGTAAAACAGATTTGCAGGAAGTTGAATCTGGGCTGTCAGTTGGAGAGCAGTCCCCAACCTATCTGGCAGTGTAGCAAAACCCGGGCGCTCTTGGGTTCACCTTGCTCTAGACTAAATATTCTGGCCAGAAAAATACGGGCAGGTGGGATTTAGCAGTGTATCAAACACCAAGGATTCCCTGCCCCTTCCAATCATAGCCCTGGAGGAAGGAGAAGGTGTTGACAAAGTAGTAAGCAGCGACCCAGCTACCCAGGAGGCTGAGGCAGGAGGATCAGTTGAGCCCAGTTGAGGTTGCAGTGAGCTATGATGACGCCACTGCTCTCTAGCCAGGGTGACAGAGTGAGACTCTGTCATACACACATACATACATAAATTCATTCATTAGTTCAACTTTTTACATTGACATAACTGTAGTTCACATACAGTTTAAGAAATAATGCCGAGCAATCCCCTGAATCCTTTAGGTAGTTCCCCCAATGGTAACGTCATGCAAAACACCGTATCACGACCCAGATATCGACGCTGATACAGTCACAATACAGCAGAGTTCCATCACCACAGGGATTCCCATCCCTTTTATAGCCAGATCCACTCTCCTCTCCCACCCCCATATAGCCCCTGGCAACCACTAATCCTTTCTCCATTTTTATAATTTTGTCATTTTCAGAATTCTATGCAAATAGAATTATACAGTATGTAATCTTTTGGAATTGGCTTTTTTTTTTTTCCTCAACATAATTTCCTGGAGATTTATTGAAGTTGTTGCATCAATTGTTGTTTTTTGGTTTTTTTTTTAATCACTGAGAAGTATTCCATGGTGTGGATGTACCACAATTTGTTTAACCATTCAACTATTGAAGGACATCTGGGTTATTCTAGTGTGGGCTGTTATGAATAAAGCTGCTATAAACATTCATGTATAGATTTCTGTGTGAACATATGTTCCATTTGTCTGGGATGCATGCCAAAGTGTACAATTTCTTGGTTGTATGGTAGTTGCATGATTAGTTTTATAAGAAACTGCCAGAATAGCTGTACCATTTTACATTCCCACCAGCAATGTATGAGTGATCCAATTTCTCTGCATTTGGTGTAATGACTACTTTTTATTTTAGTCATACTGGTAGGTATACAGTGACATTCCATTGTGGTTTTAATGTGCATTTCCCTACTGGCTATAGATGTTGAACATCTTCTAGTGTGTTTATTTGCCATCTGTACATCCTCTTTGGTGAAATATGTGTTCATGTCTTTAATCCATTTTCTAATAGAATTCCTTGTGTTCTAATGTTGAGTCTTGAAAGTTCTTTATACATTGTAGATACTAGTCCTTTGTTGGAAATGTGGTTTGCAAATAATTTCTCCAAGTCTATAGCTTGCCTTTTGATCCTCTTCATGTCATGTTTCACAGAGCAAAATTTTTTAATTTTAATGAGGTCCAATTTATCATTTTTTTCTTTTATGGATCATGCTCTTGGTGTCAAGCCTAAGAATTCTTGCTGAGCCCTAGATCCTGAAGATTTCACCTATTTTTTACTTTTTTACAGCACCATTTATTGAAGTGGGTATCTTCTCTCCATTGGATTGTTTTTACATCTTTGTCAAAAATCAGTAGGTCACACTTGTGTGGATCTATCTCTGGGTTCTCTATTCTGTCCCTTCGACCCATGTGTCTGTCCCTGCAACTCTCCTTTTAAGTTTGTATTTTTCCTTGACTTCTGACATTTAAAACCACAGGAGAGCTGGGCACAATGGCTGGCACCTGTAATCCCAGTGACTCAGGAGGGTGAGGAGGAATGTCATTTGAGGCTAGGAGTTCGAGACCAGCCTAGGCAACATAGCGAGACCCCATCTCTAAAAAAAATTTGTTTTAAATTAGCCAGGCATGGTGGTACTCTTCTGTAATCCCAGCTACCCAGGAGGCTGAGTGGGGAGGATCACTTGAGCCCAGGAAATTGAAGCTGCAGTGAGCTGTGATTGCACCACTCTACTCCAGTCTGGGTGACAGAGCAAGATCCCATCTCAAAGGAAAAAAAAAAATCAAAGGAGAAATCTGCATTTTGATTATATTTCCAGAAACATTAACTTTCTCTCAGGATCTGAGGAAGAGGAAGTCTCTCTGAAACAGTAGTCCTGTGAATCTTCATTTCCACTAAATTAAAGATGACCCTAGGTGAATCATATCATTTCTCTAGGTCAGAATTTCTTCATCTATATTATGAAGGGGTTTGACCTAAGTGATCTTAATTCTTTCCATATGAAGAATTCAAGTGAATTTCCTGTTACAAACATTTTTTGATAAACACAAATGTTCTGCCCTCACTTAATATCTGTTTCCAAATAGGAACAATCTTATAGAATCACAAGACATTTGGTTTTGGTTTGATTTGAAGTCCCAGAGAAGACACGTAGTGTGAGGTCACACAGCCTGTTTAGTAGCAGAACTAAGGCTAGAAAACAGGCTCCATAACCAGGTTCAATGTTCTTTTCCCTTCCATCTGCCTCTCTAATAAAAAGGGAACATTCTGCTCCCTCCTCCCACCAGATAAGAGGATTAGAAGAAAGAAGTTAGTGATGTGCATTCAATATTGGCTTCCCTAAGCACCCATTAAATAGCACACCTTGTCGTAGGCCTCTTTCAGGATTTAAAGAAGAAGAAGAGTTTCTGGCCTCTAAGAGATCGTGACCAGGCTAAGGCACATGACCGTATAAATTGATGAGAGGACAATTTAAGACAGTGTATGACTAGGGGTTAGCTGAGGGTTATAGGCAATTGAGCTTTGGCTGTAATAGAATAGATTGAGTAAGGCACAGATTATCTCATGCAATCAGTCCAGAGGTAGACAGGACTAGAGCATCAGCTCAACAGTGTCAGCAAGGATTCTGTTTCTTTTCATCTTTCCACTCTGACACCCTTGATGTGTTGGCTGTTTCCTCAGATCTGTGTCCTCCTAGTTAATTAAATATGGCTGTCACAGCTCCAGACATCACATCCTTACCTAACCTTCTCCAAAATCAATTTTGAGGAGGAAAAAGTAGAGTTTGTTCTCACATATCTTTTTATAAAGAAGGAAAACCTTTCCCAGGAACTCCCAGCAGACTTCCTCTCAGCTTTCATTGGCCGGGATTTAATCATCTGCTCCTGCCCAAACTAGGAAAGCGAGCCTCTGGCATTCTGAACTGTTAAAGGCTCTGGCAGCAAGAGGGAAAAAAGAAAGAGGAGGAATGCAGGCAGGGAATGGCTGCTGGGTAGGCAACCAACTAGGCTGCTACAATTCTCAAACGAGTCGTCAGGCAAGGCAAAAAAGGGCAGACAGCAACTCAAGATTAGAAAAAATTTTAAAAGAACTGTAATATTATAAACCCTAGGGCAACCACTCAAAACAAGTCAAAGAGATCTAGCTAATAAGCCAGTAGTGGCGATAAAATGGATTCTAAATATAATCCCAAAAAGTACAGGAAAAGAAAAAGAACAGATGAGACAAACAGAAAACAAGTAAGATGGCACACTTAAATTATTAAAAAATAATATTGATAATTACCTTAAATGTGAATTATCCAACACTCCAAATAAAAGGTAGAGATTGTCAGACTGGATTTAAAAAACAGCAAGCATTAATATCAAAGTAGTATTCTGAGCAAGGAATATCACCAGTGAGGGATAAAGAGGGTCAAATCCTAATGAGAAAAGAGTTAATTCATCAAGAAGACTTAACAATTCTAAATGCACAGTGTACACCTAACAAAAGAGCTTCAAAATACGTAAAGCAAAAACTGACGGGACCGGAAGAAGAAATAGACAAATTGGCAAATCCACAATTATAGTTGAAGATTTCAAGATTTCTCTCTCAGTAATTGCAATAACAAGTAGACAGAAAGTCAATAGGGATGTATAAAACTTGAAAAACACTATCAACTAGCTTGACATAAATGACATTTTAAATCCATTCTACCCAACAAATGTAAACTACACAAGTGTATATGGAACGTTCACCAAAACAGACCGTATTATGGACCCTTTAAAAAATTGTGTAGCAGTGGGCTCTCCAGTACTGCAACGTGTCTTTGGGGATCCTGGAGTTATTCCTTTAGCCAACTGAGTAGTTCAGAATGGGAAAAATGCAAATACTGGCCTGAACATTCTGGGCATCCTGATAATACTGTGTCAAATCCAAATATTCAGAGGCTATATATTGAGAAGCCAAGCGATGGCTACAAAATATTGGCTTTCAAAATTTTTCTTTGATTCATTTAAAGTACATAAAGAGATAGGGGATGAATGCTTGTATTCAAGGTATTTCCAGTAGACATCTTTTTTTAAAAGCATTCTTTCTTTACTTGAGATAGTGAATGTATTATGCATGTGTTGTCCAAAAGTATGAAAAGTTTCTTTAACCATTGTTAGATGAGTGCTCAATGAAGAATGTAATAGACAAAATATTTTTCAAATATCGCTATAGGATTTCATGATGCGCTGGGCAATGAAAGACTTCCTGGTTATGTGAGAGAGCACAGCCAATTGAATGGCTGGTCTTCTGATGAAAATGACTGGAATGAAAAACTCTACCCAGTGTGGAAGAGGGGAGATGAGAAGTGTAAAAACTCCTGGAAAGGTAAGTCAAAAGATTCATCCCAAATAACTGTAATTTGTAGAGACCTTTAGATTACGTGGTTCATGATTCCATGGATGATAGTATTTTAGTTACCAAGCGGGTGGTACCTGGGTTTGGCAATCTTTCCTTTATCCTAACGTTATCACTTTCTAGCCATAAAATAATGATTAATCTCCTTAGAAATGTCTTGGAATATTTTGAAGAACAAGCAGGTTTACCCTTCAACCTATTTAATTAATGTGGGAATCTGTCTTCTTCAGAAGGCCTGTGACCCCTCAAAGCAGTTTTTGACCATCTGAAAGTTGTGTTTTATCATAAAGGGAAAATCTTTCCTTTCAAATAAAAGAATGAGTCCTTCAGCCATTGGTTTTGAGATTAAAAAAATACAAACTTTTAAAACTTGTCTCCTCAATCCATTTGAGCAGATTTTTTTTATTATCTTAGGTAAATGTTCTTTCTATGGTTAGAGAATTCTTTAACTGGTCTGCTTTATTATTTAATTTATCTTCTAGAATGTTGTACTCTGAAAACTGAAGTTAGGAATCCAGAAAATGAATTTAATATATCATAAAGAGGCATGTGGCTCCCTTGGTCCCTATTAGTAGATTTAACTTTAAATATTTATTTATGGGTAAAGGAAAAAGAGATGCTTGATCACTGAGCTTCACTTTCTTATGCTGTAGGGGGCTGCGTGAAGGCGGTCCTGACCAGTGACTCACCAGCATTGGTGGGTTCAAATATAACGTTTGTGGTGAACCTGGTATTCCCCAGATGCCAAAAGGAAGATGCCAATGGCAACATAGTCTATGAGAAGAACTGCAGAAATGGTAAGAACACAGAATTCTCCCAAACTGCTGGACACCCTTCTCATAAACCTTAATGCTCACAGGTACACCTGTAAGTGCAAGATGCTGCTGTCATCTCTTGCATCTCAAGTCGAATGACAGGAATGGGGAGTGTGTGGTCCTACCCAGCCCCTTCACCAACATCAACATCAGCCAAACCTACTTCAGCAAACTGGTGGCTCTCTGCTGCTTGGGAGCCTCTACAAAAGCTATTGTCATACCCAGCTTTTTCTTAGTGTCCAATGGATTGGACAAAGAATACCTTGTTGATTCTCAGATTTTGGTGTTATTACTTGGAACTCTTGGTTATGCAAAGAATAGCCAATTTGACAGATGTTTACTGATCAGTTTAATTTTGGCTGACAAGTTATTTCTTAAGCAAATGCTGTGTGGGTAGCACAAATGCTAAAATGCGTATACTTTGATTTTGCTTTGCCCTTAAAGAGATAAGCTCTCTATCCATGTTAAAAAGAGCACAGATGGGCACAAATTACATCAAGGGAAATTATCTTGTTAGAATTGTACATTCTCAAAAAAAGTGAGCTCATTACTGAGATTCTTCAATTGATGACAAAGCTACTTAATAATGTACTTATAAGGGTAATTAATACATCATTAGCAAGAACCTGCATTGCAGTTCACCACCTCACTTCAGGTGGGCTTTCTTGGAGGGAGCTCCTATACGCAGATGGAATTTTGAGGACACCTGTTGATCATTTGATAATATCCTACACCTCCCAAGAGCCCTCCTCCTGACTGGGCTAATAAAATGAAACAATCAGAGAAGTCAGGAAGTGAGTGGGTCAGTCAATGAGTGAGTTGGTCTGTCTCTCTCCAAAATGGGTCGTGGAGACAGACCCATTTTATTCTACAATAAAGAGCTGCTCTTGTGAATCTGCTTCCTGCCTGAGGTTACTTCATCATATTGGCCTTGCTGGTGATTTTTCCAAGAGAGGAGTCAGAGGACCAGGATAATAGTCTGGTCATTCTTTGGCCACGAGCACACCAAGAACCGAGGGCAGACTCCCACCCTTTCATCTTTGGTGCCGAAACCCAGGATTCTGACACATACGCCACATTTCCTTTATCCATTTATCCATTGATGGACACTGAGGTTAATTCCATATCTTGGCTATTGTGGATAGTGTTGCAGTAAACATGTGCAGATCTCTCTCCGATATACTGATTTCCTTTCTTTTGGATATATACCCAGCAGTGGGACTGCTGGATCATATGGTAGTTCTTTTTTTTTTTTTTTTTTTGAGACTGAGTCTCACTGTGTTGCCTGGGCTAGAGTGCCATGGCGTCATCCTAGCTCACAGCAACCTCAAACTCCTGGGCTCAAGCAATCCTTCTGCCTCAGCCTCCTGAGTAGCTGGGACTACAGGCATGTGCCACCATGCCTGGTTAATTTTTTCTATGTATTTTTAGTTGTCCGATTAATTTCTTTGTATTTTTAGTAGAGACGGGGTCTCACTCTTGCTCAGGCTGGTCTCGAACTCCTGAGCTCAAACAATCCACCCACCTCGGCCTCCCAGAGTGCTAGGATTACAGGTGTGAGCCACCGCGCCCAGCCCATGATAGTTCTATTTTTAGTTTTTTGAGGCACTTCCGTACTGTTCCTCATAGAGGCTGTACTAATTTGCATTCCCACCAGCAGGGTACAGAGCATTCCCCTTTCTCCACGTCCTAACCAGCATCTATTGTTTTTTGTCTTTTTGATAAAAGCCTTTTTAACTGGGGCGAGATGATCTCTTATTGTGGTTTCGATTTGCATTTCCCTGACGATTGGTGATGTTAAACATTTATTCATATACCCCTTGCCCATTTGTATGACTTCTTTTGAAAAATGTCTATTCAGATCTTTTGCTCATTTTTTGTTAATTTTTTATTGATACATAATTGTACTTATTTCTGGGGTACATGTGATGTTTTGATACATGTATACAATGTGTACTGATCAAATCAGGGTAATTGGTATATCCAGCACCTCAAACATTTATCATTTCTCAGGTTGGGAACATTCCAAATCTTTCTTCTAGCTATTTTAAAATATACAATAAATTATTGTTAACTATAGTCACCTAAATTCAACAATTTTAACATTTTGTCATATTTGCTTCTTTCTATAGATTTATATCTATAGCTAAAGATAGATGATATCTGTATCTATATCTACGTATCTGTCTGGAGAGAGATTCTTTTTTTCTGAATCATTTGAAGAGACAAAATAGGCAGATATAGTGTGTAAACCCTGATTAGACTGTGATAGGGGTGGTGAGGGCGTTGTGATTATGTAGGAAATGTTCTTATTCTTAAGAGATGTGTGCTGAAGCCTTTAGGAATAAAGAGTCATAATGTCAAATGAATCAGAAAAAAAGCTACAGATAGAGTGTGTCAAAATAAAAAGATAAAGCGTCTCGCAGTTTGGTTTCAATAGGGTTGTGATTTGGAGATCCAATAGAAGGCAAAATATATTAAATGATATCTCTACATCGAACTTACTTTCTCTGTTTAGATACCAGTTTATCTACTGACCCTTATGTATACAACTGGACAGCGTGGTCCGAGGACACAGACTGGGGAAATGGCAGCAGCCAAAGCCATCATCACGTGTTCCCAGATGGGAAGCCTTTTCCTCACCACCATGGATGGAAGAAATGGAATTTTGTCTACGTCTTCCACACACTTGGTTGGACTTTTACAAACCTCCTTAGCCTCTTCTTTACCTTTCCTTGAAATTTTAACCCTGTCTTCTTGTTCTGTAACTGAGAATGATAGCAAAGAGAGTTTAATAAGTCACTGGGTTAACTTTCCTTAGCATGGGTGGGTGATGACAGGTGAAAAATAAAATCTTTGTTTTTTTTTTGAAGTAGGTGCTCTATCAGTTTCCCTGGTTTTTTTTGTTGTGACAGAGTGTCACTCAGGGTCCCTGGGTAGAGTGCAGGGATTGTAGTCGTCACAAGCTCTAGGTCCTGGGCTGTGAGTGATCCTCCTGCCTCAGCCTCCTGGGTAGCTGGGACTACAGGCATGCAGCAGAACACCCGGCTGGGTTTTTGTGGTGTTGTATATTTTATTTTTTTTTTTGTCTTTTTTTTGTTTCTTGTCTTTTGAGATGGGGTCTCACTGTGCTCAGGCTGGTGTCAAACCCCTGAGCTGCAGCTATCCTCCCACCTCAGCCTCCCAGAAAGCTAAGATTACAGGCGTGAGCCACTGCACCCTGCCAAAAAAATAAAATCTTTGTTAACCTTGCCAAATCTCCAGGACACCAAAGAACTAAAATGAGGGGGCGGGGGAAGATTCAGTTCTTTTTTAAAGAACAAAATTACCTGGCCAGGCGCAGTGGCTCACGCCTGTAATCCTAGCACTCTGGAAGGCCAAGATGAGAGGATTGCTTGAGCTCAGGGGTTCGAGACCAGCCTGAACAAGAGCAAGACCCTGTTTCTATGAAAAATAAAAAAAATTAGCCAGGCGTGATGGTGTACACCTGTAGACCCAGCTACTCGGGAGGCTGAGGCAGGAGGATCGCTTGAACCCAGGAGTTTGAGGTTGCTGTGAGCTAGGCTGATGCCACGGCACTCTAGCCCAGGCAATAGAGTGAGACTCTGTCTCAAAAAAAAAAAAAAAAAAAAAACACATTTTTTTCCTATTAAAACAATAATAAAAATGCTAACATTTATTTGGATAGCACATGGATGGGCATTTCTTGATTTATTATTTACTGTTTTTATGTTCTCAAAAGAATTTTTAAGAATTAAAAAAAATATGCTATTTGTAGGAAATTTTCAGAAAAAGTACAAATAAAAAGTAAAAATTTTACATAATTAATACCAGAGATTATGACCATTAATATTATGGTGCTTTTTTTACTAGTATTTCTTGATTAAGGTCATAACATATGCATGTTTTTGCTTAATATCATGAGCATTTGACAATATCATTAAAAGTCCTTTACATACCTTATTTTATCAGCTGCATAATATTCCATTTTACAGAAACAAAATAAGCTAACTACTGCTCTATTTTGACATAGGCTACTCTCTCTCTTTTTTAAACCATAAATGGTATTCACTTTGCTTTATTATTGGTGAAGCAATTATTGTTGGGAGAAGCAAATTTAGGTGATTATTAGCACAGCTGCTAAATTCTTAGTTTGAAATGTCACAGGTGCCATCTGGCACTGAGTATTTGAAAACTGCCGCCAATCGAGCAGCCTCCAGATTTCTAAATGTTTTGTCTTTCTACTGCCTGAACACAGTACAAAATATCTCAAATATTATGTCTGTCTGTTTAAATCAATTGCTTTAGAGCTGACTTTTTTTTTTCAATATCATCATGACCCTGTCAGTCAACTCACCAAACATAGGATTTCTTTGACCTGTCACCCCCAGAATTCTGCTTTGTGCAGAATCATCTATGTTCACTAACACTTCCAACTCTTTGTAGCCTGGTTAACATTCCATTAACTTAACCAGCTTAAATGTCTTTGTTTAAAAATCAACCTTCAGCCTAGAAATTGCTCTGTGTTTCTACCAAGACTGCCTTGAATTTCCATCTCCCACTGAGGTCTCAGAGTTCATTGAGCTTCTCCCTCAACTAAGTGTGGTTTCATCTCTGCGTGCTGCAACTCACATTTTCCTCACGGGTCATTAACCCGAGAGATGCTTCCTCCCCTTACAACCTCCAACGGAACTGCCCCTGCATCTCAAGGTGAAGGAAATCCCAAATCACACATCCTGCAGGAGACCGGTGTGTTTTTCTCACGTGTTTGACTGTGTGATAAACGTGGTCTTTAAACATCTCTGTCTCTCAAGCATCCATCCTACAACACCCCATCAATGACTAAGCCAGGCAGCTTGACAGGATTAGAGAAGACCTTGCGCCCTGAGGGACAGGAAGTACTCCCGCCTGCCCCCAGCGGTTAGATTCAGGGAGGGCTGGAGAAAGAAAAAGAATGACTCAAGGGTGTCCTAGAAATGTGTCCATAGAACCACTCCATTCTTCCTTTTTATATTTACCGCACCCTGTTTCTCTTTCTTCACTTCCTGTATTTGTATACACAAATATTATTATATTAGAAGGTGGAGGATTCCAGTGCCCTTTTAAAAAGCTGCTTAATAACATCGCTGAAATAGTAATAGTAACAAAAATAAGGTAGATTTTTTGGATAAATTTTTTAACTCCTTTGGACACCTCATCATTACATTAAATATATTTTCTTTTGGGAAAATGTATATTTCATGTGCCAAGACACTTATTAAAAATATTTATTTGTAAACTAAAGGCTAATTTTATTATCCCACTCAACAGCTCTTTTCATTTTAACCAACTATATATAATTGCATATATATAACTGTGGATTTGTTGTGTAAGATTTTACATAAACATGTTCACCATCTCCCTTTCCGAAGCAGCACTATATTCCTATCCTATTTTCTCTCCTTGGGACGATCTCTAAATGGTGGTGGCTAGTCTTTGAGAAACAGCTTCCTATAATGATCATGTAATGTAGCCAATAACTAAAGATTCCCATCCTCCCAAAGGTCAGTATTTCCAGAAATTGGGACGGTGTTCAGTAAGAGTTTCTCTAAACACAGCCAATGTGACACTTGGCCCTCAACTCATGCAAGTAACCATCTACAGAAGATACGGAAGGGCATACGTTCCCATCGTGCAAGTCAAAGATGTGTACGTGGTAACAGGTGAGTGTGTGAACTCTAAATTAACTAAGGACGAGGCACTTAGTTCTGTTGACATTAACGGGTTAAGAAAGAGTTAGAGCCAAGTGTTCTTGGTTAAGTTATGATTCATCTGGGCCCCTACTCAAGCTTGTATATTTAGTTATGTTGTATTCCGTCTACGTTTTCCAGAATAGCTTGGGAAAACTCTAGAAAACTTGCATGTGAAAAGGAAAAAAATGATGCTAAACTATGCCTAATTTTAATTTTTTAACCTAAAAGCATCATTGAAGTCCTCCACTTAAAATCAAGCAATCATGCATTCTTTCTTTTTTGGGGGGGATGTATCTTTTAGATGAGATTCCTGTATTTGTGACTATGTCCCAGAAGAACAATCGAAATTCATCTGATGAAACCTTCCTCAAAGACCTCCCCATTACGTTCGATGTCCTGATTCATGATCCTAGCCACTTCCTCAATGAGTCCGCCATTGACTACAAGTGGAACTTCGGGGATAACACGGGCCTGTTTGTTTCCAACAATCATTCTTTGAATCACACGTATGTGCTCAATGGAACCTTTAACCTTAACCTCACTGTGCAAGCTGCAGTGCCTGGACCTTGTCCTCCTCCTTCACCCAGACCTCCAAAGCCCACCTCTTCTTTGGGTAAGGTGCTCCCAGTGATGTTTGAGGGGGGTCCTTAACGGGTGACAAAATATTCCTGTAGGTCACATTATTAAATCCCTGCTTAAAAAGATATTGTAGAGACTCTGCAATGATTCCATTTTGTACCTGTTGATTTTTTGAAGCCAATTTGTCATTATTTTTTAAGCATTTAGAATACGGAAGAAAGGAGAATGTGTTTAAGTCACTCTGCAAACAGAATTTGGTGACTTGTATAAAACTCTTTCACCTCCTGATTTGCACCGGCCCTTGCTATGTGTGCGGATTCTTTCCTCTTCTAGCCTGTCGCATTTCTGTGTATCTCCCATTTTTTGTAGCTATGAGAAGACCCACTGGCCCTTTATAAACAATCAAGCCCTCTTACTCCCCCACCGTTCTCCTCCCTTACCCTGCCCTCGCTCACCCAGTGTCCCATGAAAACGGTGGCATACTTGAAAGCAATTTCCAAATGGCTTAATAAAGAATGCAACTTGACAGTGTTTCAAGGCTAGCAAGCTGGAACGACTCCTGCATTGAAATTACTCTGATATAAGGCATGATTAATTAAATACCACCCTCTATTAATAGTCTGTGAGGACATTCAAGAAGCCCTCAAGAGTCCACTTTAGGGAACGTTGGCTTCCATCTGACTCCCCACCGTACCCAGTGGCATCATCACCCTTCCCCACTGGGCCATCCGCACGCCTTAGCACCCCGGGATCCGGGGATGGCAGTAGGCTGACATCCTCTCACTGGCCACAAGAGGGCGCCACAGTCAAGCCCAGAGGGAACACTCTATCATGATGTCTGGACTTGCAGTTGTTTTTTACCAAAAACTATTAGTTGTTAATAATAAACTGGTATAGTAAAGTGTTAGTAATAAAATGAGACCTTGTTGAATCAAGTATATCTAAATCAAGACAATATAAGTTAATATTATGAATTTTGATTAATTCTTTTTTTGGAAATGTTTTAAATTACAAAATTAATGCACGTTCCTTAGTAAAAAGTCAAACAATAACAGAAGTCTGCAGTAAAAAAGTGACAGTCTCTATTCATACTCTCCTCCCAGGAGTTACTGTTACTAGCTTGGAGTGTTTCTTTCCAGATCTTTTCTGTGCATTTACAAACATACACTATATTTACATGTAAGTCTCATTGTTTTGATTATGTTAATGGGTTCTTGCTATACATATTGTTCTACAATTTGCTTTTTTTTTCACTTAAAAACATCTTAAACATCTTCTCATTGTTAATATATGGAAATGTATCTCACTTTATTCAATGGCTACATGGTGTTCCATAGTATGTATTATAGACTATAACTTACTTCACCATTCACTTATTGGTGGATAATTAGATTAATCCTAATTCTGAGTACAAACATCACTGTATTTGAACAACTTTTAACATACAGCGTTGTTCTAGTAATCCTGTAGGAGAACCTATTTCTTTATCCACAAGTATTAGTGACCTTCCTTACAAATAAGGAGACCAGGTATAAAATTTAAAATAAATTACAGATGCCTTTAATGTTTAGAAGTTCCAGAATGGTAAAAGACTTAATGTTAGGTTATTTAGTGTTAGTCTATTTTGAATTGCATTTTTATTAAGCTAGCTTTTTTTCTTAGAAACTATTTTATCATGGGGTGTGTTAAGAGTATATTTGAAGTCAATGAAAAGGTATTTTAAATTTCTGTTATTATTTCCCTAGATCAGACTATAAGATATGAACTAGTAACCCCTAGGAGTTAATTAAATTTTATTGCAAAGGAAAACTGCCTGACTTTATGTAAAGGTGTTAGATCAACCATAATCGACCCTAAAATGCCTTGAAGCAGCTGTTGTGGGGGATAAGCAGTGGGCCCCAGGGTGATGCTAGGAGTCAGCTTGTGCCTTCTAAAGGAGGTCTCTTCTAGAGGGCATTTCCAGCTGCCCAGACCATGTTAACGGCTTGGATTATTGAGCAGTGTATTATTATTTGGCCAAAAATTATGTTCTCTCTGTTTTGGTAAAAGGCTTCATTAACAAAGCACAGCCAAAACCAGAAACCAAATGCAACCACAACAGCAAGACAGAAGCAGAGGTGAAAAGGTGACTCAGGAAGAGAATGGAGTCAGGGCAGATGGGTGTGCACTGTCTTCAAGTCAGAGAGTTTTCTTAGCTAACACTGCTACTGTTTTTCAGAATTTTGTGAACAAATCTGAAAAACCCTTTGTAAGACTGATGCCAATCAGTGTAATGCCATATATATAATGTGTATATATATATCAGGATATATCATATCATATCAAGAGCTCTCACACCATTCTCTGGGTAACAGGGACATAAATACCGAATTGAGGATTCACCTTCTTTCCCATCTGTCTTTTAAGGTGTTCATTTCTCTCCATGAGCCCTCTAATCATACCTTGACTTTAAAGATACAATGTCTGTAAAACTCTATATGCATTTTTAAGCATTCTACCTAGGTACAGTCATTGACTTTTATTATTTGACCATTTTTTTTAAAAGGAGTTTTATTTTAAAATATAACAAAGTCACACGTCCATGCTCTAACTTGACAACTAAATTCTGCCTGTCTGTAAAGAACTTCAAAAGAAGGAATTTTGTAGTTTTCTGGGAAAGAGCTAGCGATCTTGAATGCCCTGTACAAACAAACCTGTCTCTACAGAGAACATCAGCTGAATCTCAGGACAGACTAAATGACTTGTCTCCCTACCCCTACTTTTGCCCCCGCTCCCAACAGACCTTTTTTCCATCCCCCACACAGTAGCCTGAGCAAGCTTTTTCTCACTTGCTCTCTCCCTCCTCTCTCTCCTTTCTCTCTCCTCTCTCTCTGTTTCTTTCTTGAGACAGGGTCTCCCTCTGTTGCCTAGAGTGCAGTGGCATAATCAGAGCTAAACTACAGCCTTGAACTCTTGGGCTCAAGCAATCCTCCCTCCTCAGCCTCCCAAATAGCCGGGACTACAGGCATGTACCACCATACTAGGCTAATTTTTAAATTTTTGGTAGGGAGGATCTCACTATGTTGCCCAGGCTGGTCAGAGATGCAGCTCTCGAAAGGCTTTGATGCCCTTCTCCCAAGACTGGATCCATTTCACATGCCTTTTGAAATTAAAGAGATCATAAAGTTGTATTTTCAGTATCATATTTTCTTTAACATATGTGTTAAAGGGGCACCAATGCCACAATTAGAGCCTTTTAAATTGTAATTGCAACTAATGAGGCATTAGATTCTTTGCTCTAATTATATTGAAGGTTTATTTTTCAAAAATATCTTGTACTCCTTCCTTTCCTTCCTCACATCTCTGCTCATCACAGTAGCACTTTTAGAATTTAAGCTCTGGAGCTGTGTGACACCCAAACATGGGAAGAATTACCTTTTTCCATATTATTGGAACAAGGAAAGTGATATTTTTTAAGTATTTCCTTTGTGGCAGCCATGAGAAGCAGGTTTTATATACTTTATCCCATTTAAGTTGCATGGTTCAGCCCTAGAAGGGTAGTAATCATTTTTCCTATTTTACAGATGAGCAAACAGAGGCAAAGACAGGTTACATGAGGTGCCTATGGTCTCAAACAGCTAAGAACAAGGAGAGCTGGAATTTGAGCCCAGAATACCTACCTCCAAAATACAACTGTAACTTCATCTGTTATGACTTTATTTCATCATGACTGTTGTAGTACACATTTTAATACGGCCTCAACCTTTCATTTGCTTCCTATGTTTAAGTGAAATATAGGATTATATTTACTTACATAATTTAGCAATTACAACGCCTTATAGCTCTCACATGTGTGTGCATTGTTGCACATTTAATTCAAATTCCCACAGCAAGTTTGGTATAGAATTCTTGACGTTTTTCTAAAAAGCAGATGACAAATGTTTAGATTGTTGATTATATCATATACACCTTTTACATTTTTAGCAACTACTCTAAAGTCTTACTCGAATGCCCCAGTACCTGCTGGTGACGACTCCCTGCAGGAGAGTGAGATTCTCCATGAAAGCTGCCAGATCTACAGATACGGCTACTTCACAGCCACCATCACGATTGTAGGTAAGGCCGAATGCCAGCAGGGACAGACGATAGCATCCACCTAGGGTCACCCACTCACTTGGCTAACTCTGGGGTGGAGGTGGGTGGCAGGGGCACTCCACTCTTCGTCCAAGGTGATGTCACACGTGCACAAGCAAAGACTCTACTGGTTTCTAGATCCCCACCTGCCTGGCACAGCCTTCCTTGGTGGAAATGAGACCTGTGTGAAGCCCACATACTAATGAGCCTGGAACCCACCTGTACATCCGAGCGATCTGGATGGCTATAGGGTGAGGGAAGGCAGTATCAAGATCCCACAACTTCTACTCTTCCCCTGGCTAACTTTCACAAAGTTATACTTCCTGTGGGTAAAAAGGGGAATGAGAAGACCACCACACATGGCTGTGCATTTCGGGCACAACCCTAAGGCATCCAGCAGAGAAGACAGGTGGGGACCAAAGCCCAAGCTGTGCTCCCTGGTTCTGGGGATGGGGTGGAAGCCAGAGCTATGGACCCTGAGACCAAGCCACCTGAGAAGCTGCCCATGCCCTGAGCCTGGGGGCTGCGTCCACCCAGGGGTTACCTTTTCCTGAAACACCTACCCAGATAGGACGGTGCTTTCTAACACATACAAAGGCTCTAGAAATAAACATCTAGTTTGGACTAAAGAACAGTTTGGTTTGACTTTGAAAGTGCTGCATGACATATATACAAAGCTATGAGGGTAGATTCTCAGATCTGATGTGTTTCTGTGTGGCGAGAAGGCTGTCTCCCAATTTTTTTTGTTGTTTTTTTTTGCCTTCTGATTTATTAAGGGCTGTGTCTTAGTCCATTCAGGCTGCTACAACTGAATGCCATAGACTGGGTGACTTATAAACAAACAACAGAAATTTATTTCTCATGCTTCTGGAGGCCGGCAAGTCCAAGATCAGAGCACCAGCAGATTTGGCATCTGCTGAGGGCTCATTTCCTGGTTCATCTGTGGCATCTTCTTGCTGTGTCCTCACATGGTGGAAGAGGCAAGCGAACTCTCTGGGGTCTCTCTCATAAGGCACTAATCCCATTCATGAGGGCCTCAGTCCAAAGGCCCCACCTACTAATACCATCACCTTGGTGATTAGGATTTCAACACAGGAATTTTGAGGGGACACAGACACTCAGGCTATAGCAGAGTGGTTGTTTGGCTTCGTTTGGTTTCTGTTGTATTTTGATGTGTTTTTCTATGGGAAAACACATCAATTTTTGTCGTTGTTGTTGTTAGAGGGAATCCTAGAGGTTAACATCATCCGGATGACAGACGTCCTGATGCCCGTGCCACAGCCTGACAACTCCCTAATCGACTTCGTTGTGACCTGCCAGGGGACGTGAGTACATTGTCTCCATCAAAGGGTGGGTCAAGTGAGGGCCCCAGGTCTGAATAAAGTTCATTTAAATCCCTATTTACCCATAACTCCAGATAGGGAAGGACTTACGAAGGGCCCTGGGAGGCGCCATCGAGCACACATGTCCTGCTATAGTTGAGAAATACTCATTACCTTTAACAGTTGATTGAGTTGAATAATAATTATTAAAACTGTTTGAACACTTACTATGTTCTCAGCACCTTACATCTGTTCTCATATGAATCCTCACAGCAATCCCACAGATCTCCCCATTTCACAGATCAGGCAACTGAGGCACCCAGTAATCACAAAACTTGCGCACAGAGAGGCCGCTGGCACCCAGCAGGTCTTAAGCTCCCTGAGACCCCTCCTGGGTGGGTGGTGGGAAGCCAGTGTGGAATTGTCACGTGCTGACGTTGCTAGCAATGCCTGATAATCCTCTCTCTTTAGAATTCACACAGCTCTTTCTAATGTATTATATAATTTGATTTCCTATGTTTTGGCTATGATTATATAGAATAAATTAAATATAAATTAATACATAAATACTATATTGATTAATTAGATATACAATAACAAATTAACTAATTTACATGTGATATATAAATTATCTAATTAAGATACTTACGTGTGTAAAGATATAAATGAATCAAGAGGATGGGGTGGTGTAAAAATGTGGCCTTGTTTGGTAGAAAGGAAGAGCTAAGAAGCTCTCCCGCTGGGGGAGAGGACCAGGGTGAGGAGGAGGGTGGCAGGAAATAGAGCAACACCTGACCGAGGGAGAGAAGCTGCAGCAAGAGGCCCAGCCAGGGAGAAGAGGGACCGTCCCCCACCGCACCCCACCCCACCTCATGAGGCCCAGCATCAGAGCTCGGTCTCTCCCTCCAGGAGGGCTGCCCAGGAGTGACACAGGAGTGAAGACAGTCATGCCAGGGAGCCTGGCAGTTCCAAGGACAGCTGAGTCGACACCTTTTGTTCAAGTCCCAGCTCCACCTCTAACTGCTTGTGTGTCTTGGGCTAGTTATTTCCCCAGCCCCAAGCCGGATGTCATCTGTTAAACTAGGATAACTTTGCTTCCCTCAAAAGGCCATTGAGAGGAATAAACAAGATTATGTCATATATCTAAACCTTAGTGCCTTGCCCAGAGTAAGTCCTGCATAAACAGCTGTTGCTGTTGCTGTTGTTGTTATGCCCCTACAGGAATCCAACCAGGGCCAACTCTGGCATTTAATAATATCTTTGCCTAACACCTAAGCCATCTGCACCTTTGGACATTCTCAGGATGCAGAGGGAATGTAGAGGGAGCGACTAAGCCTTTACACAGTTTCCACCAATCCCTGGCCTTGGGGGAGACCATTTCTTCCCACTCCACCCCCAGGGCCTCAGCTTCCTGAGGCTACAGAGGAAGCACTAGGCTTAAGAGTAAATCAGACACATCAGTTCATCATGTAGTTTGAGTAAGAATGAGATAGAATTCAATTTCATAGAAATGTAATGATTTTCCCTTTTTAAAACTGTTTTTACCTTCCCCTCTCCCCTGTCTGTGCTCTGGTGCCCGCCCCACCCCTCCCACACGGCAGCCTTCCCACCGAGGTCTGTACCATCATTTCTGACCCCACCTGCCAGATCGCTAAGAATGCAGTCTGCGACCCCGTGCAAGTGGGTGACACGTGCCTGCTGACCGTGAGAAGAGCCTTCGGCAGGTCTGGGACATATTGCGTGAACCTCACACTGGGTGATGACACAAGTCTGGCCCTCACAAGCACCCTGATCTCTGTTCCTGGCAGAGGTGAGGTTTGTTTTATGGTTGTACGAGCATTTCATATTACAGGTAAAGTGTGTGTCCAATACCGAAGCTATTTAGGACTTTGTATCAATGTTTAATTTTATTTCAGTGCAAAATTCATTGAACTCTTGTTAGTAAGGATTTGAGAACTGGCATTAAAATCCAACAGCAAATCTACTTAGGGAAGTGGAGGCGGGGGGTGGACCCAGTGAAATAGTGGCCAAAGCAAAGCCTTTTGATATGATTACTGCATGCTCAAATACATTTATATTTTGGGAGCAAGTGTAAAGCCAATATCAAAAAATAACAGTGTTCTCCAATGAAATGATAACATAGGAGAGGCTATCATGTTTCGTGAGAATCCACCTGGGCAGGCCAGGCACAGTGGCTCACGCCTGTAATCTTAGCACTCTGGGAGACCGAGGCAGGAGGATCGCTCAAGGTCAGGAGTTTGGACCAGCCTGAGCAGAGCGAAACTCCATCTCTACTAAAAATAGAAAGAAATTAGCCAGACAACTAAAACTATATGTAAAAAAAATTAGCCGGGCATGGTGGCGCATGCCTGTAGTCCCAGCTACTCGGGAGGCTGAGGCAGGAGGCTCACTTGAGCCCAGGAGTTTGAGGTTGCAGTGAGCTATGACGACGCCACTGCACTCTACCCAGGGTGACAAACTGAGACTCTGTCTCAAAAAAAAAAAAAAAAAAACCAGAATTTCAGAAATAGATCATTTTCAAAAACAAACCATAGACTTTTTTTTTTTAGCTGAAATGACTTTTGTTTATTGATTGTGTCAATGAATATTTGTAAAGCACCTGCATTTCTTTCAACAAATATTCATTGAGCATGTACTCCGTGCTCAGCACAGTTCTAGGTTTGAGATAGAGTTCTAGATGGAGTAGAGAACAGGACAAAGACGGTCCCTGCTTCTATGAGCAGTAACAGATGTTAAAAGAAAAACTGTAGACAAATTAAATTTCGGTCTGTGTGCAAGGAGATGGAGGAGCACCGGATACACTCTGGGTACACTTGGGCAGCAGAGACGGAACTAGGGGATTTGCCGGGTCCGGGAGGAGAGAGAAGACGTAATCCCTGCCTTTACGGCTCTCGCAGTCTAGTGGGAGAGAAATACGTGGAAAGAAGTGATTGCACCACCGTGCGACTGAGGCAGAGGAATAGAGGCGAGCGGAGTGTGACCACTCCGTCCAGTGCCCTCCGGGACGTGTGGCAGGCAGCCGAGAAGGGGCGGACCAGAGAGGAGCTAGGGAAGGGGCACGCCCTCGGGGCTGAGGGCTTGAAAACGCAGGGCGTGTGAGCAACTCCCGGGATTTCTAGCACAGCTGCAAGGCAGGTAGTGAGAGATGAGGCCAGAGGCGTGGCAAGCGGATCACGGAAGCCCTTCCCCACCGTGGCGCTGCTGGGTCACCGGAGACTTGGGCAGGTGTCTCCAGGACGTGGCATCTCTCCCCGAGCCCTTAACACGGTGTTCCAGACGTGCTGACTCATTCTCTAAGTGGAAGATAAGCTGACCCAAAGACTATGTATTATTTAATAGAAAAGATTACTGAAAGCCCCGAGGGAGCCATACGTCTTCTGTGACAGTTCCCTGCCTCATTTATTTAATGGCATTACCAGCGGCGTGTCCTCTAGGCGGAAGACATAGCTAATATGGTCTTGCTTCTGTTTTAAGACCCAGCCTCCCCTCTAAGACTGGCAAATGGTGCTCTGATCTCCGTTGGCTGCTTGGCCTTATTTGTCACCGTGATCGCCCTCTTGGTGTACAAGTAAGTTTCTGGTTCTAACACTTTACATTGCTATCATATACTGTAAAAAGTAAATATGTATCTGTGCAAATGGGCCATTTTCCCTTTTTTTTTTTTTTTTTTTTGCTTTTGAACATTTTGTACAGGGGAGGAAAATCTTCCATTGAGTGACAAATACCAAACTAGCCTGTTAATTTTGCTGTGGTTTTTATTTTTAATCCTAAAAATGCTACCAGATGTCAGCAATTTGGCAAAATTGTATCAACCTAATGTTTAACATATAGTCGCAAATTATAGTAAGCAGGCACATTTCTTGCATGAAGAAGAAAAAAGAAATATATTTTCATAAGACACCAGTGTCTTACTAACCACAGATTAGGTTAAATGGAATTATCCCCTTTGCACTTGGCATGAAAAAGATTGTAGTAAGTAATATATTTCAGCTGAAGATCTTTTTAAAATAACTATCCAACACATTGTTTTCAGAAAACACAAGGAATACAAACCAATAGAAAATAGTCCTGGAAATGTGGTCAAAAGCAAAGGCCTGAATGTCTTCCTCAACCGTGCAAAGGTGGTGTTCTTCCCAGGAAACCAAGAGAAGGACCCACTGCTCAAGAACCAACCGGGAATTCTTTAAATATCAGCTTTATTTCTAAAGCTCACTCTTCAGTGCCATGTATGTGAGCTGTGCTGGAGTGGATGACTATTAACTTTTTTTTTCCCAAAAGATTATTGTAAAATAGGTATTGTGGTTTAGGGAGGTTGAATTTTTCAATAGGTTAAATGACATTTTAGAGAAATGCAAAGGGTATATACCGCAGGCAGCCTTAGCCATGTTGTATAACTGATAGAACAACTTAGCGCTTCCTTTCATAACTTTTTATGTTTCACTTATATTGCCTTAGGTGACTAGTAGGATAGACATAACATGTCCCAGAGTAGGGGGAGAAGCTACTGTTCATTAGAGTCTGACCCAGGTTAACTGGAAGGAGAGGCTGAATACTTTCTAGCTTTCCATACAACCACATGCATAAAACCAATGTAGCCCTGTCCTTAAGGTCCTGTTCCAAGCTGAGTCCTATTTCAGTGAACATGCATGAGTTACTGACAGAACAATAACAGACCCAAGCCTTCAGGAAGATGTGCTTGCTTGTCATACTCAGAAAAAATACTAATCTAACAAATGAGTATGAGTATTTTGGTGACAACCTGCTCTGTCCAGCTGAGTAAAGGAATGCTGTCCATTCATTCATTTATTCCATGGACATTTATTTAGCACTTTCTGTATTATACCAGGCATGATGCTAAGTTCATGGTCCCTGCACCCAGAGAGCTGAAACTCTTATGTTTATATCTGAATTTATGTACACTCTGATGCACATATTTGAAATCATGTATTGTGATTTCCCAAAGAAAGAAGCCCCTGGTTTTTCTTACCAGTTTCTCTATTTAAATGATATGGAAACTTGATCAGTAAGAATTTTACCACCATTTGTAACTAAGACCTTCTACCATAGGTTAGACATGACATTCCTTTTCTCTCCTTCCTGAAAAATAAAATGTGGGAAGAGATAAGACTTCAGTATTCTAATTATTTTTTCCAGTTTATCATTTGCCTTTCAATTTCATTTATAGTTTTTGAAGGATAAAAAGTTGTTTAATGACACCTTAAAGAGCATTGATAATTTCATAAATACTTTCTACTTTAAAATATATGTATACAGTATATGAAATTTCAATTAAAAGTTTAAATATATAAATGTATATAATCAGAGCAATCTAAAATAAGAGATTTTTCTATAAGCAATTGTCCTGGACTCTTTGAACAGTCAGTATCATATTAAAAATAAAGATGGGAGGGGAATTCTAGGTCACAGATTGGCAAACTTTTTCAGTGAAGGGCCAGGTGTTAAATATTTTAGGTTTTGCGGGCCATACAGTCTCTGCTGCAACTACTCAACACTACCATTACAGCATGAAAACAACCATGGACATTGTATAAATGAAAGAGCGTGGCTGTGTTTCAGCAAAAACATATTTACAAAAACAGGTGGTAGACCAGATTTGGCCCATGGGATGTAGTTTGCCTATACTGCACTAATAGAGATTAAATAGACACAGCAACCAAATGCAATTTGAGAGTCTAAATTGGATCTTAGCTTGGGGGGAAAAAACCAGCTATGAAAGATATTCTTGGGAACAACTGGGAAAATTTGAATATGCTGGATACCAGATGATATTATAAAATTATTGTTCATTTTCTTAAGGGATGCTGAAGGTATTGTGAAGACCAACATTTAGTTTAGTTCCTTCACCTCCTAGGTGGTCTCGAGGCCAAAAAGAAGCTATTTGTTCTGAAATGGCCTCCAAAAAGTGCAAAATTTGCAGAAGAGGAATTGTGAGATTTCTCCACATTTATGTGATGGCTATAGAGCAGTGGTTCTCAACCAGGGATGATTTTGTCCCCCAGGGAAGGGACATTTGGCAATGTTTGGAGATATCTGTGATTGTCACAACTAGGGTGGGGCACTTGTGGCATCCAGTGGGTAGAGGCCGGGTGTGTTGCTCAACATCCTACAATCTACAGGACAGCCCCCACAACCGAGAATTGTGGGGCCCCAAATGTCGGAATCCTGCTGTAGGGTAATTGCAGCAGCCCTGATCATGGACATAAAGACAGAAGACTTGGATTTGAATCCAGCTCTGCCACTTGAAGCTGAGTGACTCTGGGGAAGTTATTTGATCTTTGTCGAGCCTTTCCTCGCTCAGTCGCCTCATCTGTAAAGGGGGTGTGTGGTCCCTCCCTGGCTTCCTTCAGAGGGCTGCTACACAGCCATCTGCCAGAATGATGGATGTGAGAGCACTTTGCATAGGCACAGTAGTATGTACTACAGGTGAGGCCCGAGGACAGAGGCTTTATCATGTTTATGATGGTTAGGAGGCCAGGACATTAGTACCTAAAGCAGAAAAGTAATTGCAAGTTGCAGCAGAATCACCCCAGAGGTGGTTTAAAGCACAGATTGCTGAACCCCACCCCAGAGTCTCTGATTCAGTGTTCTCAGTCTTCTGGGGTGGAGCCCCATCATTTGGATTTCTAACAAGTTCCCAGGAGATCCTAGGACCTAACTTTGAGAAATGTCGGTCTTGAGATCTGCCTTTCCCTTCTCATATCAACAGGGGGTAGCAGAGAGCAGCAAATACAGAGTCACCAAGGAAGTAGGTGGCATCCTCATCAAACCTCCCTCAATTTCAATCTAACAAATGGAAGGGGAGCGGACTGAAATGGTAGATTATCTAGATTTATATTCTCCATGTGGCCCTAGCAACAAGTCAATGAACTTCTGCTGAATCACTAAAATGGGGGAAACAACCTAAAAGTGGAATGACTTGATTAATGTTTGCTGAGAATTAGAACTTCCAAAGAAAATTGAAATGTGTAGGTAGTAAATTATTCCGGGAATTCCTTATTCCTAGGACTTTTTTATAAATGTCTGCATTTTAAACACTTCTGACTCATTTATAAACAATGATTGCCCTTATTGAATTTTCAACTGTTTACTGGCTTAGAGGACAATACGTTCAATTGCATTTGTTACATCTAGAATGTATAGTAACTCCAACCCGCTGACGGCCTAAGGGCAGACCAGAAGATAGTCACCCAGGGGATAGAGATGGACACCTTCTGATGGGGCTCCTGGTGGGAAACGATCCTTTAAGGTTTTGTCAAAGAGTGGCTCCAAAGCAGCTGAATAGGTACCCTAAAAATTCAGAGGTCTGCTCCAGGGAGTCACCCCTTGCAAACTGATTTTGATCATTCGACTATCATTTCCTGAGCTCTAGTATGTCCCAGGCTCTGGTCTAGTAGAGGACACAGTGGTGAGTGACAAGAGAGACAAGGACTCTGTGCTTATGGAGCTTGGATTCCAGACTAATGCAACATGTCACCACCCAAGTGTCACTGCAGTGAGCGTGCAAACTCTGACCCAGAGCCCCCTATCCTGGTCAACCCCACTGGGCCCAGCTTATCTGCAGGGATGATGCCTCTGCTACTTATCACTGAGCAGCCATTCCTTTTTGTCCTCAAAATTCTGAGATAAATTTGCTTTGGAGCTCTTCCATAGGCATTTTGGAATTTTGGTGCCTTAATGGTATTTTAGTATTTAACCAATTTTCATTCCATGCTAAATTTCCTCACAGATATCACGTCACCTCACTAATCAAAATGTCTCTTGGATTTGCAATGTAATTGCCACTATTCATTGCATTGTACAGGTTTTTTAGTTATATAAATTAAATATCAAGATTTAATTTTAAGATGTTTATTAAAATAAAATCCTTTAGGGTGAAAAAAGATTAGCTGCTGATGAGAATGTGGCAGAAGGATGTCGTGGCTGTGGATACAGATTTGAAATTTGGTTTTTGGAATTGAGTGTAGAGGAAAGTAGATAGGACCTGAGAGAGACCTGAGCCCCAGCCTGGCAGGGTCACTCACTAGCTCAGTGGCCTGGAGACGGTCATTCTCCTCCTCTGCACTGCTGCCTCCTCCTCTATGAAACGGGGGCAAGGAGGAGGAGAGGGGAAACTAAACCGGATAAACTCTGGAGCCTCCAGGTACTGCTGCTCTACTGCGCAAAATGGGGAGGATAATATTACCCAATTTCAATATTACCCTTACAGAGATGTCTGGAGGATTATAGTCTAAATCATGGGTTGGAAAACTAGTTTACCTTCCAAAGCTAGCTCCTTTGCCTGTTTTGTATGGCGTACAAGCTAAGTATGGTTTTTATGCTTTGTTAATGGTTGGGGAAAAATCAAAAGAAGAGTACTATTTTGTAACATGTAAAAATCATATAAAATCCAAATGTCAGTCTCCATAAATAAAGTTTTATTGGAACACAGCCATGACTGTTCATTTACATACCGTTGGCCACTGCTTTTGCATTGTATCGGCAGAGTTGAGTAGTTGTGACAGACTGCATGGCCTGCAAAGGCTAAACATATTTCCTAGCTGCCCCTTTCCAGAATGAGTTTGCTGGTCTGTGTTCTAAAGCCTGTTGGGCACCATTCTAAACTGAATTGAGAAAACAAGAATTAGAGAACCTGCATGACATGAGATGTGATCTTCTTAATTGAGTACTTTGAGCTCTTACCTTCAATCTCATGTCATGTTCTGGAATGGTGACAAATGCTGTAGTATGTGACATAGTAAGTGTGTATTATCAATGAATTGCTATGTGGGAATATCATAAATGACGTTTCTGAAGAAAAAACATCTAAGAATCCTCTCAGGAGAAAATGCACGTAGGACAATCACAACACGAAGAACCTAGCGGCAGAGGCTTTCCTACATCCCCAAAAGCACCAACCATAAAGAAGAAGATTGGTATGTCTGATTGCGTTGCAATTTTAAAGTTCTGTATGAAAAGGACACCGCAAACTTCTTGTTTAAAAAAAAAAAGCCACAGAATTCCCATACACTGCTGGTGGAAATGCAAAATGGGACAACCACTTGGGAAAACAGTTCATTTTCTTATAAAGTTAAACACACACATACCATAACTCCCAGGCATTTGTCCAAGAAAAATAAGACATACGTTCACACAATGACTTGCACTCAAATGTTCGTAATAGTGTTATTTGTAATAGCCACAAACTAGGAACAGCCTAAATTTCCGCCAACTGGCGAATGGATAAACAAATGTTAGTATATCCATATAATGAAATACAGTCATTGGCCTCAGAAGGACGTTTCAACAATGGACGGCATGTACAGCGGTAGTCCCATAAGATTATAAAGGAGCTGAAGAATTTCTATAACCTATTATTTACTATACTTTTTATCATTATTTTACAGTGTACCCCTTCTACTTATTAAAAAAAATTAACTATAAAACAGCCTCAGGCAGGTCCTAGAGGAGGTATTCCAGAAGAAGACATTGTTATCATAGGAGATGACAGCTCCATGCCTGTTATTGCCCCTGAGGAACTTCCAGTGGGACAAGATGTGGAGGTGAAAGACAGGGATATTGATGATGCTGACCCTGAGTAGGCCTAGGCTAATGTGTGTTTGTGTCTTAGTTTTTAACAAAAAGTGAAAAACATTTTAAAAATAGAAAAAAATCTTATACAGTAAGGGATATAAAAAGGAAAATATTTTTGTACAGCTACACAATAAGTATTATTACAAGAGTCAAAAAGTTAAAAAAAACTTCATAAACTAAAAAGTTACGGTAAGCTAAGACACAAACACACACATTACTCTAGGATCCTGACCCTGTGTAGGCCTAGAGTAATGTGTGTGTTTGTGTCTTAGTTTTTAACAAAAAGTTTAAAAAGTGGAAAAAGAACTGTTAACAGAAAAAGCTTATTGAATAAGGATACAAAGAAAAAAATATTTTGGTACAATTGTACAATATGTGTATGTTTTAAGCTAAGTTTATTACAAAAGAGTGAAAAAGTTTTTAAAAGTTTAAGCTTTTAAAGTAAAAAAGTTACAGTAAGCTAAGGTTAATTTACTATTGAAGAAAGAAATGCATTTTTAAATAAATTTAGTGTAGTCTGAGTGCAGTGCGCAGTGACTATAAAGCCTACAGTAACATGCAGTAATACCTCAGCCTTCACTCGCTGACTCACCCAGAGCAACTTCCAGAGCTTCCAGCTCCATTCATGGTAAGTGCCCTATACAGGTGTACCATTTTTTATCTTTTATACCGTATTTTTACTGTCCCTTTTCTATGTTTAGATAGGTTTAGATACACAAATACTTACCATGGTGTTACAGTTACCTACAGTGTTCGGTACAGTAACATGCTGTACAGATTCGTAGCCTGGGAGCAATGGGCTATACCACATAGCCTGGGTGTGTAGTAGGTTGTACCATCCAGGTTCATGTAAGTACATTCTATGATGTTCCCATGATGAAATGTCCTAATGACACATTTCTCAGAATGTATCCTCGTCGTTAGCCAATGCATGACCATACTACTTGGCAACTAAAAGGAATAAACTATTGCTACATGCAGCAACATAGATGAATCTCAACAGCATTATGCTAAATGAAAGAAGCCAGACACACTGAATGAGTCTAATCATATTATATTCTGGAAAAGGCAAAACTACAGTGACTGCGAGCAGTTCAGTCTTACCTGGAAGTAGCAGTGGGGGTGGGGAGAGGACTGACCACAAAGAGCACAAGGAAACTTTTTAGGGTGAGGGAAATGTTTTGTACCATAATTGTAGTGGCTACATAACTGTACATATTTGTCAAGAATCATTAAACTGTAGGCTTACACTTGGTTTATTTCACATACCCATACCTCAATAAAGTTGATTAAAAATGAAAAGGCACAGATGGGAAGAATATATTTGCAATACATGTAACCAATAAAAGATTAGTCCCCACTCTGGGAGGCCGAGGCGGGAGGATTGTTTGAGCTCAGGAGTTCGAGACCAGCCTGAGCAAGAGCGAGACCC
>NW_012152063.1:8179990-8184895 GCF_000956105.1 Propithecus coquereli
TTTATATAAAGTTTTCAAACATAGAAAACTAATATGGGAATATATAAAAACATGTAATAAGCCTACAGAAAAGAAGGCAAAAGAATTATTACATAAAATTCAACATAGTGGTTGTCTCTGAGGAGGAGGAACGGTGTGGGGCGCAGCACTGGGTGGGAAGGGGGCCTTCCATAGCATTGCCATGTTTTATTATTTGAGTTGACGGGTAGGCTCGTTTTTTAAAATTATTATTACTTATACTTTACCTACATGCCGTATGTATTCTTTAGCAGTTTTCAAGTGTTACTTATTTTTTGTGTGGAATAAAATAACTTGTAAAAATAAATTTAAAATAAAGACAAGCAACTCAACAAAAAAATATTGGCAAAGGTTAGTGAACAGTTTACAAAAGAGGAAATCCAAACGCCGATAAACATGAAAAGATGTTCAACCACACTGGTATTAGGGAAATGCAAATGAAAAGAACAAAGATATGTCAACAATAAGCCATTGGTATATTAATATTATGATAATATTTAGTAAAATTTTGAAATATTTTTTAAAATATCGAATTATTTATGCATACACATGAAGTTAAAGAATAGAAAAATGCATGAGATGAAACACATCGAATTCAGGGTAGTGATTGTCTCTGATGATAGGTGTGTGGGATTAGGGAGGGATGTGAGGGGCTTCAGCTGAGTCTGTAACATTTTATGTCTAATGGAAAAAACATCCGAAACAAATAAAACAAAATGAAGATGTGCTAAATCTGGGTGGTTGTGTTAGGTAGATAGCGAGGCATTCCAGGTCTCCAAGGGATGAAAGGGGGTGTTCTTGCCCCCATCTTGGTCCTGCCCCACCCTAATTCTCCATACCTGGGGGAGGAGGGAATATCTTACAGATCTGCCAATCAGAAGTTGGTGCACCAGCTGCAAAAGAATGCGCAGGACTCTCTAGCCCATGGGCCAAGCAGCATAGGTGCCTTAAAGTCGGGATACTGATCCAGAACCCACATACGTCGTTAAGGCTCAGGTCATGTGACTCCCAACTGTCCAATCAAAGTAGCTCCATGGTAGCCTCTGGGAGGGCCCTGTCCAGGTACTATAAAACAAGACGCAGCTCATTCTCTCTCTCCTCTCTCCTCCCCGCACCGCCCCCCTCCCACCCCTTTCCTTTTGCTCGTGCTGCTGCAGCAATAGGTCTGGTTGTCATCTGTGCTCTGTAAACCTATGTCTTTCTCTTGCCCTATAATCCTCTCTCCTTATTAAACTTCATTTTCCTGCTTGCCTAACTTAGGCGTTTCTGGTCATTCTTCAGCCATGAGTGCAGCAGGAACCCATGGTTTCAGACTAAAACATAACACTTTGTTTTTCTCTGCACTATTCTATCTAGAATATTTTCTTTTTGGAAAGGACAAGTTACTGACCATCTTTTCTTTCCTCATGCACAGTCTGAACAACCTAATAGGAATAAAATTTAAGTTATTCCATTGAGGACTGTCTAGAGCTTTGGAACCCAAAGCTCTGACTTCTTGTCTTTTTCCTACAAAATCCACCCTCCCATTTAAAGTTGCTATTTCTGGCCGGGCACGGTGGCTCACGCCTGTAATCCTAGCTCTCTGGGAGGCTGAGGCGGGCAGATTGTTTGAGCTCAGGAGTTCGAAACCAGCCTGAGCAAGAGTGAGACCCCGTCTCTACTAAAATTAGAAAGAAATTAATGGGACAACTAAAATTATATAGAAAAAGTTAGCCGGGCATGGTGGCGCATGCCTGTAGTCCCAGCTACTCGGGAGGCTGAGGCAGGAGGATCGCTTGAGCCCAGGAGTTTGAGGTTGCTGTGAGCTAGGATGACGCCACCGCACTCTACCCCGGACAACACAGTGAGACTCTGTCTCAAAAAAAAAAAAAAAGTTGCTATTTCTGGTTGGATTCACAGTGACCCTGGGTGGCTAACTCAGAACATTTACTTCGCCTTATCTCTAAAATGAGAGTCCTGGACTTCTGCAACCCGCAGAACCCCTAACAAGAGGCAGCCAGAGAAGCATTTCACATCCACCGACTCCTCAGAGCGCCATGGCGGGAAGCTTTGCTTTGGCGAGAGAAGGCTGCTTCACCAGGTTAGCTGCGTTCCAAAGCTTCCAGCTGTAGCCTTCCTGCATTTTAATACTGGACAAAAATAGCTGCACACCCACTGGTCCTGGGCCCCAGGAATACCAAACAGGTCCTGAGGGAACACTTGGCTCACCAGCCAGGGACATTTTGGTTCCAGTCCCAGCCTGTGTCTCCCCTAAGCAACCCATAAGGCTATTGATGAGTGCAACAGAAATGTGTTCAGCAAGACCGATTCATCCCCTGAGGACTGCCTTCAAAATGCTCTTCAGTGATGAACCCTTTTATACCTTTAAGTAATAAGCTCTTGTAAGTTTTTCTTAAAAACAAAGTCTCTGTCCTTTTCTCTACAACATACTTCCACTGGGCTCCTCTCAGTTCAGACCTGGATTACAGTGATGTCAGGCAAAAAGCTTTCCCCGCCTCCTGTCCCCATACTCGCACTGCATTGCCTTCAAGGCCATCTCTCAGCGACCCCTGCTCACCCACCCCAGTCCCTGACTAACCTCCCCACCTCAAGGCCATCTTTTAAAAGGTAACTTTGCAATTGTCAAACCAATGTTAAGAAGCCTTTAGCAGTCCCTCATCACCCATAGGAAAAATCGAGACTCTAACAGTGGCAGCTGGGAAGTATGTCATCTGGAAATAATAAAGTGCCTTTGTTCATATCAGGGTTTATGTTTAACCCTAAAATCCCTGCCTTGCCTTGTGAGGTGCTCAGAGCAGGAGAAGCGTGCACTGCCGTTCCAGCAGAGCCTGGGCCCTGTGTCTGCCAGGGATCATGACCCTCATGTGATGAACCGCACTGTGTTTGTCAAGGCTGAAAAGGGGGTGCAGCCCATCCGCAGCGTGCCCCACCCTGATGTCCCCTACTTCCTGCCAGAACCCTCCCATCTGGCCACTGGGTTCATTGTATCAGATGTGTCCCTTCCTGCCTTCGGTCTTCGGGTTCCCACTGTCCTCTCCTTTCTCCTTCCACCCAGCACAAAGTTCTTTCTCCTGTTTTCAAAATGTGTTCAACAAGATGTTTATTGAGTATTTGCTTTATGCTGGGCTCTCTGCTGAACTTCTTTCACACAATTTGAACAGTTTGTTTGCAATTGAGGTGGGTCCCGGTTACTATGGCTGTATAACATACACCCCCAACCTAGTGGTGTAAAACAACTGCTTCATGATGCCCTCCACCAGGTGGAGAGAAGCTGCCAGCCTTTTCAAATCTAGCCTTGGATGTCACGTGGTGCCATTTCGGCCACGTTTTATTTGTGGAAACACTCGCAAGCTCATCAGAGTTAATGGGACAGGACATAGACCACGCTTCTCAGTGGGAAAATTCTCAAAGAATTTGGAGTTATATTTTGGGGGGTTATTTTGTTTCGACACAGAATCTTGCTCTGTTACCCAGGCTAGAGTGCTGTGGTGTCATCATAGCTCACAGCAACCTCAAACTCCTGGGTTCAGGCGATCCTCCTGCTTCTGCGTCCCAAGTAGCTGGGACTACCGGTGCGTGCCACCATGCCTGGTTAGCTTTTTAAAAATTTTTTGTAGAGATGGGGTCTCGCTATGTTGCCTAGGCTGGTCTCAAACTCCTGGGCTCAAGCGATCCTCCTGCCTGTGTCTCGCAAAGTGCTGGAATTACAGGTGTGAGCTACCGCACCCAGCCTGGAGTTATGTTTTAAAATGGCCACAAGGCAAGGCATCATCCTATTGTGGTATAAGGTATTGTTATTTAAATACTTTATTGTTATTTTCCAATTTCACATGTTTACGTATTTTTCTTCCTCTGCATGGTAAGCCCATAGTGAAGCCACAGACTGGGTCTTAGACTCCTTGGCATTCCTGGAGGACTTGGTCAGTCCCTTTCGGGCATAGAAAACCCTTTGAAGCCATCTAATTCAACTTAATAATCATTAAATGGCTGCTTCAAGGCAATTCACTGATTTACTGCTATTTAAAATCCCACAATTACAAACTCTTGGTCTTTAGGATTTTCTGTTTTCTTACATGACTTACTGCTACATGTAGAATAATTGTTCCAGTTAAAACTCCCAACACCCAAACCCATTGTAGCTTCTACGTGAGTGTTCCCTGTAATCAGGTGGGCAGAGAGCCTTAGGAAAACATAGCTGAAGAGCCCAACATTTAAACGATGTCACTACCAGGGGAACCACTTTTGATGAGGTCACCTACAGGAGAAGAGCAGATCCAGTGTGGAAACAAAAGCAAAACAGTACAGAGTTAGAGTCATTTTTGGTTTCTAGCAGAGTGCAGGGACCTCCGTGTGGGCTTTTCAGGCAGCTGAAAGCACATTTCTGGAATGTTTTTCATATTGTCGTTACCTGTACATCCTAGAGCCTGAACATTTTGGAAAACACAAACTAGAGAGAGAAAGAAACCTGAGGAAGGGAGTTGTCCTTGAAAGAGAACCCTGGCTTAGAATTCTTCTCAACTGGGATCCTTTTTATATTGAATTACGTTGAATTTTATGTCTTACAATCAGCGCAGGCCACTCTGACTTGCCACATATTGGGAACTCGCAGCTGTTGCTGCTCTACCATTTTGGCAAGGCTCCCCCCGCCCCTCCCCAGAGCCATTTGGATATTAATCAGATCACATGTTATTTCAGAATTCTAAAGAGAGCAACTGGGAGCTAAAAGCAGAAAGCAAAGAGCCCCAATGAGGCTCAAGTTACAAAGCCTCCTTTTTAGGAATTTGCTAGAACCATAATTTGTAGAACCATATTTTGTAGAAATTAAACCCCTTCTCCTTTTTTTTTTTTTTTTTGAGACAGATTCTCACTCTGTTGCCCAGGCTAGAG
>NW_012152063.1:8185747-8187306 GCF_000956105.1 Propithecus coquereli
GAGTAGCTGGGACTACAGGCATGTGCCACTATGCCCGGCTATTTTCTTTGTATATTTTTAGTTGTCCAGATCATTTCTTTCTATTTTTAGTAGAGACGGGGTCTCGCTCATTGCTCAGGCTGGTCTCGAACTCCTGAGCTCAAACGATCCACCCACCCACCTCCCAGAGTGCTAGGATTACAGGCGTGAGCCACTGCGCCCAGCCTGTACTCTTTCTTAAATTCTTGCTTTTCTCAAGCAGTTAAAGCAATTTTATCTTTGCGGATAGGAATTAACCCTTGTGGCAATTTGAAACTGTTGCTTTATGGGGGAAAAAATTTATGATTTATAGAGTTAATAACTCAATCCACTATGGCTCTTCAAATGATTCCTAGACCTCCTAACGTTCCTGTGACAAAGGGACTTTTCCAGGAGTTGGGAACTGTACAGTTCCTGGGCTCCTTCTTCATAAGGACTCTCCTCAGCACAGCGTGGTGGAAATCAAAGCAGGCCAAATCAGGAGAGGCTACCTGTTGTTACCCACATAATGTGCGAGCTTTAGTGTCAGCTGAAAGTGATTCTTGGGAAGAATAAGAAAGATAAAATCCCAATTGCCAATTTTGTTCCCAGCAACAAGACGGAGCAGATATTCGAAGAAATCTCTCCCATTACAACACAACTAAAAATACTGAATAAAATATGAAATATCTTTTTAATGTATGATCGAGCTGGCAGGAAACTAAGGGGATTCTTTAATGACCAAAACCTAAGAAAATACAAATCTACAGAACAGGAGACAGCAAGCACTGGAGCCAGGATTTTCCCAATGGGTACATGCACATCCCTGGTGACCTAGGGCTTGGGTTTAAAATTTCACTCTTTGGGATAAAGACAAACCAGGGAGCCTGGACAGGATGGGAAAACACCCCTATCCCACCACACTCATGCCCTCCTACATAACGCCAGGGTCCTTGAATAATACCCTCAGTGAAAGAGACAAATCCACACCCCCAGAGGTGGAGAGTGTAGAAGTGTGGCCAAGGTGGCTGAGGACCCGGGAGGTGAGGAATGAAATGAACAGTCCCCTCTGAGAACTCCTAATGACAAGCTATGCTTGTGTGCTGTTAGAATTGGAGTTCATGCAGGAAAACCTGGGAAGGCCAGGTGCGGTGGCTCACTCCTGTAATCCTAGCTCTCTGGGAGGCTGAGGTGGGAGGATCACTTGAGGTCAGAAGTTCGAGACCAGCCTGAGCAAGAGTGAGACCCTGTCTCTAATAAAAACAGAAAAATTAGCTGGGCGTGGTGGCACACACCTGTAGGCCCAGTTACTTGGGAAGCTGAGGCAGGAGGATCGCACGAGCACAGGAGTTTGAGGTTGCTGTGAGCTAGGCTGACACCATGGGACTCTAGCCCAGGTGACAGAGCAAGATTCTGTCTCAAAAAAATAAATAAAAAGAAGAGGGGGAGAAAAACCTGGGAAACCAATAGCTAAACATTTATTTAAAGTGGTCCTGAGTGAGTAGTGCCTCCGTGTGCCTGGCAGGAGCAATACACACTTTCTCTGCAGGAACTCTAAGCCA
>NW_012152063.1:8188377-8188855 GCF_000956105.1 Propithecus coquereli
CTCAGGCTGGTCTCGAACTTCTGACCTCAAGGGATCCTCCTGCCTCAGCCTCCCAAAGTGCTGGGATTATAGGCTTGAGCCACCGTGTCCAGCCCCTTCTTCCATGTTTTTAAACAAAACTGCTTTATCTTGACATGACGTAGGATTACACAAGATTCTTGATTATTTAAGATTCTTCCTTTAGCTGGGCGTGGCGGCACACACCTTTAGTCCCAGCTACTTGGGAGGCTGAGGAAGGAGGATCACCTGAGCCCGGGAGTTGGAGGCTGCAGTGAGCTGTGATGACACCACTGCACTCTAGCCTGGGTGACAGAGTGAGCCCCGTCTCCAGAATAAAGAAAAAGAAAGATTCTTCCTAACTGTTCACCTGGTTCCACCTTAGGTTTAAAGGAAAAGAACTAAAAAGCATCCTCTGTTAGATACATTGGGTTTTGGTTTTGTACGTTGGGTAGTCCTTTAAGTGCAGAAAAGGGTCTAA
>NW_012152063.1:8192230-8194420 GCF_000956105.1 Propithecus coquereli
TAACTGGTGAAGGATTAATGTGAAGAATATATAGAGAGCTCCTATACAAATCAACATGAAAAAGACAAAGGGCCAAAGACATGACTAGGCATTTTAAAGAAGAAATATAGAGAGACTGTAGGGACCAACACTGTTGGCTCCCTGAAGGTTCACTGAAAAACCAACTCACAATAAGGTAGATTAATGTTATAAGAGAGAGGGATTACAAATTTATTTGCCGTGTGTACAGGGAGAATCACGGAGTGATTGCCCAATATCCCAACGGGGTCCAGAAGCTTCTGCTTACATACCCTTTTGAGGTTACGGAAAGAATGGAGGATTGGATCCTGGCAAAATAGGTTATGAAGGTGGGGGAGAAGAAGTCTACTGAGGGGCACTATGATGACCAGAGAGAATGATTAGATCAGGGAACCAAATTTAACTTGTAAATAGTTTTCTTGGAATTTAAATGATCCTTGGAGACAGTCATTATCTTGCTCAGGTGTGGTTACATTCTTGGTCTTCTTTCCTGGAATGTATGATGAAATAACAGGTAGGGGAACAAGGACAATTGTTCTCCTTGGTGTGTCCGTCTTGTCTTTATGTAGTTAGGGGAAAAGTCTCTTCCAAACCCTGCTGATCTCTAAGGGTTTTTAATTCAAAATATTCATTATGCCAGGGAGGCATTTTTTTGGGGTGAAATTCCCTGCTCTCCTTCAAGATAATTGTTGTGAACTGAATTCTGTCCCCACCCTGCTAACTCATATGTTGAAGCCCTAACTCCCAAGGTGACTATATTTTGAGATCGTGCCTTTAAGAGGTAATCAAGGTTAAATGCGGTCATAAGGGTAAGGCCCTAATATGATAGGGCTGGTGTCTTTGCATAAGAGACACGAGGGATGCACGCGCATGGGGGGAAGGCTGTGTGGGGAGACGGTGAGAAAGCTGCCATCAGCAAGCCAAGGAGAGAGGTCTCTCCAGAAACCAACTCCGCAGGGACCTTGCAGAGGTCTTGGACTTCCAACCTCCAGAACTGTAAGAAAACAAATTTCTGTTGTTTAAGTGTCAATGGAAAAGAACTCAAACTCTGTAAAATAATTTAAAGAGGTTTATTCTGAGCCGAACATATGTGACCATGGCCCGGAGAGCCACGACCAAGAAGCCTTGAGCAAGTGGTCTCACCGTGGTTGGGTTACAGTTTGGTTTTATCCATTTCAAGGAGACAAGAATTGTATGTAAAGTCATAAATAATACATGGAAGGGATATATTGGTTTGGCTCAAAAAGGTGGGATAGCTCAACGTAAGGACTTATAGGTTACAGGTGAGTTTAAAGACGCTTTGATTTGTAATTGGTTAAAGAACTGAAGCTGTATCCAAAGGCTTGGAATGTTTTAAGGATAAGGACGCCAGTGGTCTGTTACTTAAATGGATGCCCTGCAGGTGTGTTTCAGCTTTGTCTTGCACAGCCTTAGGCCTGTTAATCAGGTACAAAGAACATCTCCAAGAAGGGAGGGGGCGTGACAAAGCATGTCTGACCTCCCTTCCATGGCCAGCAACTCAGCTTTGGGGTATTTCTGGGGCCCTCTTGGCCTAAAGGGGTCCATTCAATCGGCTGGGGGGCTTAAGTTTTTATTTTAGTTCACATAAGCCACCCAGTCTGTGATATTCCGTATGGCAGCCTAGAAGATTAATATACCAACATGCATATGAAGAAATGCTCAACATCATTAGTAATCAGGAAAATGTTAAAACCATAATGAGAGACACCTGCTTCTACCCATGAAGGATGTATTGCTACAGGAATTGTTCTGCCACTGTAAACAACCAGAAAACTGAATAATATATATGAAACAACTGTCTTTAGACATTGGACGATGGGCAGCATAGGCTTGTAATTGCTGGGAGAAGAGAAGAAGGGAAGCCCTAGGACTACTGCCCCAGCTACTGCCTGGGCAGTGCCCAGCCACAGAGCAGGGAGGGGAAACCCGCACAGAGCCCAGCCATCTTGCTCATGAGAGGAGACAGCTACCAGCAGGTTAGGTTGGAGTACTAGGAAAGAGGAAGCTGTACAGAGAGTGAGGGAGGCTGGGCACAGTGGCTCATTCCTGTAATCCTAGCACTTGCGGGACTGAAGGGGAGGATCACTTGAGGCCAGGTGTTCAAGACCAGCCTGGGCAGCAACATGGTGAGACCCTGTCTCTACAAAAAAA
>NW_012152063.1:8195490-8196780 GCF_000956105.1 Propithecus coquereli
CCCCCCATTCCCTTCCCAAAAACATCCCAGCCCTAGGCAACCACTAATCTACTTTCTGTCCCTATAGATTTGCCTAACTGGACATTTCTTTTAAATGGAATCATACAATATATATGCCCTTTTTGTCTGGCTTGACTTAGCATAATATTCTCGGGGTTCATCCATGTTGTGGCGTGTATCGGTCTGGATATATTTTGAAGGTGGATGCAACAGGACTTGGGGAAGGATTGAATGGCTAGTGTGAGAATGAGAGGAGGACAAATGTGAGCTTGATTTTGCACATTTTCTGTTTGAGATGCCTATTATCCATCCAAGTGGAGATAGGTAATCATCACACCAGTCTGAGGTTTGGGAGACAGATGTGGACTAGAGATACAAATCTGGGAGTTACCAACAGAGGTTTTAGTAGGTTAGAGGGATGTTATGGGAATGGACACTCTCAAAGGCCGACACGCATGTGGTCTAAACGGGGGTAGGCATGGGGTGGTTGCTTGGTGGACTCCTTCCTCTCCTTCACCCTCAGAAGCCATCAGTCACCACATCCTGTTCATTTTACTTTCTAAACATCTCTAGAATCCATCTGTCTCTCCATCCTCACTGCCATTTCTCCAGCCCAAGTCATTGTCACTTTTCCTGCAAGATAGCAACAGCCTTCTAATTGGTCTCCCAGCAGCTCGTCCTGCCTTTCCTATTGTCATTCTCCATGTTGGACCCAGATCGATCCTTCGAAACCTCATTCTAACTCCTAACCACATTATTCCCTGCTTCGGTGGCTCCTCCTTTTGCCACCAGGATAAAATCCAAACTCCTCAGCATATAACAGTCTTTAGGATCTAGCCTCTGTTGATCTGCCTCGCCTAACCTCTCACCACCCGCCTCCGCTTCCAGGCCTTATGTGTGTTCTGTCTGGACGTTGGACATTGCGCGTGCTTTTCCTTCCACATGGGGTACGTCCTTCCTCCACGGCCTGGCTAACTTCACTCAAGCTTCAGTTCTCAGTTTAAGCTCCTCTTCCTCCAGAAAGCCTTCCCTCACCCTGCCCACCCAGTCTGAGTTAGGTAATCCTGCTATTAACAGATGCTCCCGGGCAGCCGATATTTTGCACCCATCCTAGCACTTATCATGATGGTGATTGCCTGTATTTTGTTGTAGTTGTTGTTGTTTATTTGTCTACTGAACCAGAAAGGAAATGTTTCAAAGCTAGGGATCCCATCTGCAGCACCTAGAACAGTGCCTGGCATATAGTAAGTGATGAAAGAATATGTTTTGCAGGGTCGGGTACAGTGGCTC
>NW_012152063.1:8198720-8209222 GCF_000956105.1 Propithecus coquereli
ATTAGTGAGGCTGAGCATTTTTTCATGAACTTGTTGGCCATTTATAGGCCTTCTTTTGAAAAATGTAGGTTCAGGGCCTTTGCCCATTTTTAAAATTGGGTTGTTTCCTTGCGACTGAGTTGTTTTGAGTTCCTTAAATACTTTGGATATTAACCCCTTATCAGATGTATAGTTTCAAATATTTTTTTCCAACTCTGTGGGTTGTTTCTCCACTTTAATTATTCCTATTGTTATGCAAAAGCTTTTTAGTATGAGGTAATGCCACTTGTCTGTTTTTGCTTTTGTTGCCTGAGCTTTTGGGGACATATCCAAAAAATCCTTGCCTGTGGGGTTTCCCACCCCCCATGTTTTCTTCTAGTAGTTTTACAGTTTCAGGTTTTATGTTTAAATCTGTAATCTATTTTGAGCGGATTCTTGTCCATGGTATAAAACAAGGAGTAAGATAAGGAAGCTACGCTTCGTCACCTTGCTCCTGACAGTAGCAGCTGCATGGCAGCAAGTGAGAGCTGAGACAGCCCAAAGGAAATGGAGTGTCCTTGGGAGCCACTCACACCTCACTGGACTCAGGCTCAGACCTTTCCCAGGGAGCTAAGGAAGCCCCTTGATATTTCAGCGAGACTGAATGTGTCAGCCCAGAGTGTTCCTAACTCACTGGCTACACTTCTCAGAGTTTCTTTGCAGCTTGGATAGGAGAATTGATTGCCTGCCACTGTGGGAATGAATGAATGTTGTCAGATGCTTTCTTTCAGCGTGACCAAGAGGTTTGGAGTTGTAAAGGCCAAAGCCAAAATTTAAACTTGACCCATTCCGAGAGGTGTCCTCGCATCTCCCCAGGTGGAAGAAGTCACTCCTACCTGTTCTCCCAGCACCTCTGGGCTCCCTGCTGTGGTAGAAAATGTTCCTATCAGGGACTTGGCCCCAAACTACAAGCTCCGCAAGAGAGGGGTCACATCAGGGGAAATGAGCTCCCGCAGAGGAGGCAGGCTTTGTTCCCTCTAGCCCAGCCCTCAAGAGTTTAGCTCTCAGGGTTCCACCCATCTGCTATTCACAGTTACTCAAATCTCATAATTACAAAATGGAGGAACTTCATAAAACTAGGATTAAGAAAAGAAAAAGCAAAGCAGAATTTTTACTGTACTGTCAACAGAGCTGATCAAAAGAAATCAGAGACTCCTCAGAAATTAGGTTTTGGTGGAAAGAAAACAACTAAGGTCTTGTCTTGTGAGACAGTAGGGGTGAGGGCTCTCATTTGGGCTTTGGGTCGGAGGGTCGTAGCAGCTCTGAATCATCATTTAATATCACAGTTCAGCTTTGGGGACAAAACATTCACAGGCTTGGGTAGATATGGAAGTAAAAACCCACTAACTTTTCAGGGGGTTGAAACCCTCACCATGGTACTCCCTGGCCTGGAATACAGCACCTCCAAGTTGCAGCCCTTTAGGGATCGCCATTCCCCCCGAGTCCAATGTGAAAGGGGCCCCCTGAGGTTGGAAGGTGTGGAGCCCTGTGGCCTACTCTCCTCTACCTCAGGAGCCTGGTCTGTCCAAACAGCACCTCCTCCCGGAGCCCTCTCCAGTGCCAGGAGAGTTGCTGCTGTGCCCCACGGCAGTTTGGACTCCCCCCTTCCAAATACGAATGCCTGGTATCGGTGACATTTTATCATTATCTCTCCTGCTGTCTGGGAGCTCCTTGGGGGCAGGGATTATGTTTTCTTCATCTTTCTCCTCTCTAGCCTTAGCCCAGGGTCTGGCACTAGAATGTTTGTTGGCTTGAACCTTGGTGAGGGCTCCTGGGGACGGAGTGAATCATAAGTCTACTCAGAGCGCCCCATAACCTGCACACTGCTCCTACCCACGTCAGTGTGAGGAGCAAGTCCGCTCCTCATGGTGAAGGTGAAGTGCAAGTGGGACTGGCAGGCCTCCAGGTCCCCACCAATTCTGTGGCGGCGGGAGGAGCAATAGCCTGGCTGTGAGACAGAGCCCAGGAATGCAAGGGCACAAAGTGGGTGTTTAGAGGTCCCGCTTCAGAGCGAACAACGGCTCTGCAAACGGAGGAAACAGTGCTGCCCGAGACAAGTGACGGGAGACCAAGCCTGCACCTTGGCCACAGACTCGCTGGAGAAACGCCCCAGGAGGTGTCTCCTCATGTGCAGGGACCTCCTAGTGAGGGGCTACAGTTTCCTGGGATGCTGTCAAACCACAGGCCCGGTGCTTCCTGAAAAGCCAACAGTTCATCTTATCGCAGGCCTCACCTCAGTGCCCGCTGCAGGCTGGGCTCCCTGTCCTTACAGCACGAAGGGCATGCCTGGCGAAGCCGCACAAACATCTGAGCAGACACACAGCACACACCCTGTCCTCCTCCAACCCCCTCCGGGGAGCTCAGGGTGCAGAGAGACGCTGCCTTACCTCTAGGTTTGTAAGAAAATGACTCCCTGTTCACCTTCTCTAAACGGATTTTGTCCCCTTTCCAATTAGATTTACAAATGGAGGACAAAAGAATATTTATTTTTTTAGAGGACCTATTTGCTGAAGAATTTTTAAATAGAAATATACAAATTCATAGGGTAAGTAGGAAGCGAGAGTGAATTCTAGGGACTATAGAAATTCAACAACTTGAATAATCAACCTGTTGTGCAGCCTTTTGCTTAGGAGGCCTGTGGCTAAAGCTAGACCCTGAGGGATGCTGGCAGCTTATAGATGAACCCCAGTGAACTTTCCTCCTTACCATGCTGAAGCCTCTGCCCCGGCAGGAGCTGTAGCTTTATTTCCATAACATGCAACCCGTGCTCCAGCAGGATGAACGAACTGCACGCGCAAGGGGAACTCCTCCCCTACGTGTGAGGACACATCTTTTTCTTCCTCTACTGCCCCATAAAAACCCCCTGCCACTTTCCCTTGGGCAGACACTGCTTCGGAGAATATTCCCAGTGCTCTCCGTACTTGCCGTGAGTAATAAAAAACTACTTATCAAGATCTCTGTTCTCGTGGAGAGTCATATTTTACTGGCCAGGTGAATGAACTCCGATTTTTCAAGTAACAATAGTATTTCTAACGTATTAGGTTTATAAGAGACGTCATTTTAATCCTAGTCCTTCCCTCTGCACGGTCTCTGGAGGGCAGAAGCAGAACAAAGAGAGTGCAAATCCAGGAGAAAGGATTAAACTGAAATGAGGCAGGAATATGCACCAATAGCGACAGCTGCCCACTGGTGGAATGAGCTGCCCTATGAGGTCGGCAAGGGTTGCTGAGGCTGGAGAGTAGTGTCCCAACCTTTTAGTTATAATGGCCGTTTGTTTTTAAAATGTGTGGCTCTTTAAATATGTCATTGAATACATGCATGACAAAAAGCTACTTTAAACTAAGCGACATTTTTAAATAACATTTCATTGACTTGCGATGCCATCCACACCCATTTGCTGTGAGAGACATATTTATTCAGTCCAAACACAATGCTGGATGTATATGTGGATTTGAGGGTCCTTTGCAATCAAAAGAGGGTTTGTGGTCCACAGATGTATAATAAATTCATGCACGGAGTAAGCAAAGGTTGAACTTGATATACTTCCAGCCCCACAACTATATAAATTTAGTCACTCATATATTACACAATTATGTGCCAGATGCGTAATCTATGGTGTTAAGGGCCCGGGTGGTGCAGTGTGTGTGCGTCCGGGAGCCTTGCTCAGTCTTTCTCTAGTTTAGCTCCTGGGCCTTCCTCTGGCCCAGCCGCTCTGCTTCCTGCCTCTCTGTTCTCTTTGATGCAGGATCTTGAAGTCTCTCTGGTGTCATCTCCCAGAGTAGTGTCCCTACCCTCTCCCCAATCCCTGGGGCTAGTTGTAGGACAGTCTCTGTGACTGCAGCTTCCCACCTTGCTATGAAGCCCCAGGAAACAAATTTGGGAGACTTTTGGCTTTGCTGCTAATGGAGCAAAAGGGAGCTCCTGAGTCAACACACCAGGGAGGAAATTAGGTTCCACAATCGGAAAGTCCTGGTAGTCATGGACTCGTGGTTAACACATAATTCCTGTGACTCCCTCAGAGAGCTACTTTTGGCTTCAAGCCTCTGCCTCAGCACCCCAAAGACTGGGATTATCAAACCTCCCACCTCTTCTGATTCTTCCCAAGAGCAGATGGCCCAGTGGGGAGGGGGCATTCTGAGGACCTCTCTAACAGGTAACAGCCAATTCCCCAAATATTTACCTCGGGAAGGAAATATGACCTGTAAAAATGGCTTTGGTAATTAACATTAAGGACATAGTGCTGGCAAACTGTGTCTCTGAAATCACAGATGATGAAAAACTGTTTGGAATCATTTCAGTGAGAATGAAACATCCCAGTTGTGAATTAGATAAAAATAAAATATGAAGCTGCCCCTGCCCCCAACTGAAAAGACCCCTCTCAGCCAAGGGGACCCCAGAAAAAGCCTTAAAACTGAGTTCCCAAAGCATTCACATACACCCTATAAAGACATACAACTATTATGTACCCATAATTAAAAAAAAAAACTGAGTTCCCAGCCACAACTTGATGGGAGGTGTAAAGTACAATTATACATGCATATTTCCTCTTCATAAATATTCATGACTTCTGTAGCTTGTTAAAAATGTATAATTACCCACCCCCCTCAGTATAAAATCCTGTTCCCTTTTACCTCTCACTTGAAACACATGTTCCTGGCTTGTGCTGGAACAGTGTTTCCCAGACAGCCAGAATGGCCACTGCGAGCTGAGAATGCTTCACAAGAAATTAAATGTCTCCTTTTTCCAAAGTATAAACCTCCTGTTTTTTTTTTTTTTTAAAACACAGTCTTGTCTATAGACTCGAAGACACAGGAACGCTTCACATCATTCCACACAGAGACAGCTTAGGCATCACTCCTACCCCAGGTATGACATTCCACCTTTATCTTAACTTTCATATTTCTAAGGAACAGGACCCTCAGTCTGTTTCTCAGCCTTGCTGTTAATACAGAATGTGATGTTTCTAATGGAACCTAAAACAATGTTTCTGCTAGGACACGATTCTCCCCAGGCCATGCAACTCTTGTGAGTGATTAACATCCCAGGCTCTGTGAACACTCTCCTGTCTCCTGAACAACAATCACTGAGATACACAATGGCTAACCTGTCTCAGCTTCAGGGCAGCACCCAAACCCCAGCTGATCCCACTTCCTCTGATCTCTCCTTAGATTCATTCAGCACAAGCCCACGCCCTAAACAAAGCTCCTTCTACTCCCTCCTCCATGGTGTGCAGTCTCCCTTGCTGCAAGTCAATCTAACTCTGACATGTGTGTGTCTCGTGGTCTTTTTCTCACAGGCTTTATCAGAATGACAGTTCGAGGCATTTCCTCCCCATGATGCCAATTTGTAGACAGATAATATATTAATTTCTATATGATTACCACATGCCAAGCACTATGGTATATAATTCATATTTTATTCATTTTTTTCAAGACAACTCTATGAAAAGGAAATCATTCCCATTTTACAGATGAGGAAACTAAGCCTCAGAGATTAAATTCAGTAGCACACTGATAATTAACAGAAAAGGTGGAATTAAATCTAAGTCTTTTCCAGTGACTTATCATCCAATCAAACATGATAAATGTTAAAGACATTTATGAAAAAGGGGATGAGGGGTTTCTGAGGGACCATCTGGGAGAGTAGGGGGAGATATCTTAATATCTTAGGTCTTACAGAGTGAGTCTAATTTTGTCATGTGAAATGGGAAAAGGGTGCTGTATAAAGACAATAGTATATGCAGAACTTGGCATTGCAATGGTATGGTGAGTTTGGAAAACAGCAAAAATCAGATATGGCTAAAATAATTGTAGTTGGCAGTATTGGCAGCATGGAGTATGAAAAGAGTAGAGACAGACTGGAGACAGGAGAGCCAGCCCATAATTGGGCAAGAGGTAATGAGGGCTTGGACTAAGGAACACTGGGAATAAAGATGAGAAGCTGGATTAAAAAAATATTTTGGAGGTAGCATAAGCAGGATTTGACAACAGATTTTTTTGTTGCAGGGTGATCCTGGACTGAATGAAGTCCAGGGTTTGAGAGATTTGGGGGGATGATGCTCCATTAAACGAGATGGCAAATACAGGTGGTAAAGCAGGTTTGGGATGTTCAGAGACAAGAGTGGGAACATAAGATGATGGTAAAAGCTGGGAGCAACACCAAATTCCCGTCAATGGGGAAACGGAATTAAAGATGAAACTGGAGGACAGAGGAGACTTAAATTTATATTATTTCATATTTCTCTCTCTCTCCTTCCTTCCCTTTCTTTCGACAGAGTCTCACTCTGTTGCCCAGGCTAGAGTGCCGTGGCATCAGCCTAGCTCAAGAAACCTCGAACTACTGGGCTCAAGTGATCCTCCTACCTCAGCCTAGGGAGTAGCTGGGACTACAGTTGCGCACCACCACACCCGGCTAATTTTTTTTTCTTTCTATTTTTAGTACCTCAAGCGAGCCTCCCCAGAGTGCTAGGATTAGCTGGAGTTCATTTCTTTAAAATAATGTATGAAACATTTTTGAGTAAGTGCTTGGCACTGCATTTGGAATATTTGCCCCCTTTTACTATCCACTCTAGGAAGCCTTTCTCTCATACCAGTCCTTAAGTTCAGAAACTTGGTTTTGTGTTTCTAGCTTGGCCACTAAGTATATGGCCCTGGGCAGTTTTTCCCCTCTGGGTCTTTTTCAGTTCTCAAATCCCGTGATTTAATAGTGTAACTGCACTTCAGCATGCTTTATTCTCACAGAGGTGGTCCCCAGGTGTGGTCTATTGGTGGAAACTCCTCCCATACAGGTGGTGTGGATGGAGGGCTAACCAAAGAACGTTTTCCAAATGGTCCTTTACATCTCTGCCTCCCACTCCACCCTAGCGCAGATAATGTATTTTTTCTCGTGGGTTTCAAGTTTGCAAGGGAATCTTGAATATTTTTTGGTAATGAGAGATGGTAGAAAATTTCGCATCCTAATTCCAGTCTAATCAACAGCGGCAACTACTATACATTCAGTAGGCGCTGTGCAGAGGAACAGTTAAACACTTCTGCCTTCCTGAGGCTTACATTTAGTGTACGGTGTACTGCATCACTACAATACAGGGCAAAGTCGGGCGGGCAATCGACCCCAGACGTCCTTTCCTAAGAAGCCTAATCTCGAGTCAGCGCTTCCGGTTCACGGCCTCCAGACTCCGCCCATCCGGTCCTGACTCCGCCCGCGAGTCTGGCGTAAAATTTCCGTGCCGCGCAGGTTGACTCGGCCAATCGAAAGCCACAGAACCTACTCGGGCTCTGTGCGGCCCTAGCCCGCGCCGCCGACGGCAATGGGGCCGGGTGGCTGTGTGGCGCGGCGGCTCGGGACGCTGTTGTGGCGCAGAGCCCTGTTCCGGGTAGAGGCTGGAACCCGGCCCCGGCTTGGGCTGCTGGCTTTGGAACGGCTTCCTGCGGGACCAGCCTTCAGCTGGGCCTGCGTGACCCCCGGCCTTGTGCGTTACCGTGGCCTGCACAGCGGGCCCCGGCTGGAGGAGCAGGCGGAGGGGACGGCCGGCGAGGGACGCCCAGAGTTGAGCGCAGCAGGTACGGGCGTGGAGAACGAAAGCGGTCTTTTCCGGGCAGCCAGGAACCGGGTCTGGGCTAAGGCGGCCCTGGGTTCCCCTCTTAATGCATTTTTTCCGAATCACAAAACTTCTGCAGATCCAGAGCTGGCAGGGACTTCAGAGGTTGTTGGCGCCAACCTTCTCGTTTCACGATTAAGAATCCCTGAGCGCAAGAGATGAACTGTTGTCTCCCAGATCCTAGCTGTCCGGACCCTTGGCACGACCGCCTCGCCGTCGTCATCCCTCCTTCACGCTCCTAGCGTCCTGGGAAATGGATTTGTCGGGAGTGTTAGGGCATGAGGATTCTGAGAGCGAGCCAGGGGCTGAGGGCTAAGGGATGGGTAAGAAACGCTAATAGGGGATGGGTCCAAGTTAAGATCCTCTAATTATTGCTAACCTTTTTAGAAACTTGAGAGATGATAAACACATCACATCTGAGAAAGTTAGAGTATGAGACAGAGAGGTCTTAGTGGACTTAGCTACTAGGTTCTTTGGAGTCAACTTTAAAACTTGAGAGCTATAAATTTACAGGCTATGTATGATACTCCAAGCAGAAGAGCAGAATATCTAAATCTCTACAGGAAAAAAAATTAGATTTTTATAGATTAACAGTTGTTAACAATCCAAATGCTTTATAAGAAAAACTTGAGGGTGAGAATCACTTAAAATTTTAGCTTCCTCATTGATTAATCGTAGGCCACGCTAATTATGCTAGGCTTGTTTCATCATCTCTCAATTGAAGGTTTTGGACCAGATAGTACCTTAGAGCCCTTCCAGCTCACTGTTCTAGTACTGTGACCCTTTATGTCCGAGATTGATTTTAACATGTCCCAGGATATTCCCTCTTCACGACTTTATGCTGCTGTTTGTATAGCCTTTCTGTGTTTGAGATGCTTGCTCATTTCAAGTACTAGTGAATAGAAAGTCATTTGTCACTGATGTGTGGTTCTGCTCACATGTGGTAATAGCAAAGGATGTATCGTGGCACTGTGTAATCTGAGCACGCTGACAATAAAAGTTGAACAGGGCTATATGATAGTGATGCCCAGGTTCAGCTTCCAGGAGGCCTGGGCCCTGCCACCTTTCCAAACATTTTGGATCTAAATACTCTCTTGGAGGAGCAGTTTCACTGTCGGCTGCCTCCATCTCTGATGCATACAACAAGTCTGTCTTCTACTTGGCCATCTGACATAAATATTTGTGCATTTCAGATCATATTGGTCTTAAGTTTGACATCGATATGATGGTTTCACTACTGAGGCAAGAGAATGCAAGAGACATTTGTGTGATCAAGGTTCCTCCAGAAATGAAATACACAGATTACTTTGTGATTGGTAGTGGAACTTCAACCCGACACTTACATGCCATGGCCTACTACATTGTGAAAATGGTAGGATGTTTTCTTTTCTCTTTTGGATCATTAAGTGAATGGAATAGTCAGTGCATCAGGCTGAGGAGGAACACTTAGAGTAAACTTATCATGTGAGGTTACATAAGAAACTCAAATTTTCAGAATTTGCATAATAACGTTTTATGTTCTTTGATAGTGAAAGGTATGGGAACTAATATCCAGCCCTACAGAGTTAGGATATTTGTATTCATGGCTCTTGTGACCACAAAGAAAAAAATAAAAAATAACTTGAGGCAAGCTAGGAGAAGACAGGGTAAGCCAGAGGGAGTTCTAGAGCAGCACTGTCTGATAGGGTAGCCACTAGCGACATGTGCCCATTTAATTATAAATTAAAGTAAAAAATTCAGTTCTACAGTTGTACTAGCCATATTTCAGGTACTCAGTAGTCCCACGTGGCTAATGGCTACCATATTAGCCATAAAACATTTCCATAATTGCAAAAACGTTCTATCGGACAGTGGTGGCCTATTGTTTAATTAAAGTGTTTGAGCATGTCCTGTGTTCCCAAGCACTGTGCTGGATATTGGGAAGGTAAAATTGAAAATGATGTAGTCCTTGTCCTGTGAATTCACAGGTCTAGTTGAGGGAAGGTGGGTCATTTTTTAATTGGACTGAGTATGAATCAGAATAAGGAAGAAGCTGTACTTGGAGGTCTCCAGCTGATTATGGTACCATTCTACAGGGCACCATAACTTCTCTTGCCCTGTTGGAAATTGATCATAAAGGAGACAGTTAAGACTAAAAGTAGATGTGTTGCCTAGAGAAGGGTTGGGAAATAAGGGGGCTGAACACAGAGTCCTGGTGCAACATGACAGAGCAGAGCAGAGGAAGATTACCAAAAAAAGTGGTAGTTGGAGAGATAGGCAGAGAACAGGAGAGAACAGAAAAGAGTTACTAGACAGGGTCTCTGTCCGATGTAATAGTGCATTGGAGTTAAGAAGATAACTTAGAAATGTCCATTAAACAGTAACTCCCATTCCCTCTTCCCCAGGCAACCACCATTCTATTTTCTGTCTCTATGAATTTGACCACTCTTCAGTACCTTGTATAAGTAGAATCATATGGTATTTCAGTATTTGTCCTTTTGTGCCTGACTTATGTCACTTAATATAATGTGTTTAAGGTTCATCCAGGTTGTAGCAAGTGCCAGTATTTTTTCCTTTTTATTTAAAGAGACAAGGTCTCGCTCTATGGCCCAGACTGGAGTGCAGTGGCGTGAGCCACTGGCTCGTGTGAGCCTCAAACTTCTGGGTTCAGGTGAGCCTGTGGTCTCAGCCCTACCCAGTAGCTGGGATTGCAGGTGTAAAACACTGTGCCTGGCTTTTTCATTCTTTAAATAAAGAATCTTATATACTATATTCTATCCATTTGTCCATTGAGGGACAGTTAGGTTGCTTTCTCCTTTTGGCTATTGTGAATAATACTGCTATAGATATGGGTGTAGAAATACTGTTTATGTGCCTACTTTTAATTCTTTTGGGTATGTACCCAGAA
>NW_012152063.1:8210829-8271445 GCF_000956105.1 Propithecus coquereli
GTCTTCTTTTGAAAAGTTTCTGTTCATGTCCTTTGCCCACTTTTTGATAGGGTCGTTTGATTTTTTCTTGTTGATTTTCCCGAGTTCTGGTTATCAGTATGTATAAACTTTTAAGTTACACTTAAGCCTGACAAGTCAAGAAAAACACTTTACTCTTATGAACTATTTTTCAAGTTTTCATATTACTTCTATTGAAAATAAAAAACAATAACAAATTTTTCATTAAATTAGAAAGGATCATTGTTTTCAAAGTCTTTATTCTATTTTTGAAATAAAATACCACGGCCCCAAGGAAGTTTTTTTTCTGGCGTGGCAGTCAGTGTGTTAAAATCAGGGGTTTTTGCTTGTTTTTGTTGAGTTGTAAGAGTTCTGTATATTCTGGATGTGTTTAGGGTGTATTTCCCCCTCCACCCCGCTTGGGACAGGATCTCGCTCTGTTGTTGGAGAGCATCATAGCTCACTGAAACCTCAAACGATCCTCCCACCTCAGCCTCCAGAGTAGCTAGGGCTACAGGCACATGCCACCACACTTGATTAATTTTTAAATTTTTTGTACAGACGGGTCTTGCTATGTTGCTCAGGCTGTTCCCAAACTCCTGGCCTTAAGCCATCCTCCCCCCTCAGCCTCCTAAAGTGCTAGGATTACAGGGGCGAGCCACTGTATCTGGAAAGAATAGCCTTTGATCTACTCTAAAGTATTTAATTTTGATTAAGTCCAATTATCTTTTAGTTGCTTGTGCCTTCTGTGTCATATCCAAGAAACCATTGCCAAACCAATGTCATGAAGCTTTCCCCTATGTTTTCTTCTAAGAGTTTTATAGTTTTAGGTCTCACGGTCAAGTATGTAATCCATTTTGAGTTAGTTTTTGTAGATGGTGCAAGGTTTTCCATGTGGATATCATTTCCTCCGCACCATTTGCTGGAAAAGACTGTCCTTCTGTTTTGGTTTTCAACTCTTAATTGAAAATAATTTAACCATGTGTGCCAGGGTTTATTTCTGGGCTCGCTCTAATACTTCATTGGTCTATAAGTCTTTATGAAAGTACCATACTGTTCTGATTACTGTAGCTTTGTAAAAGTTTTGAGATAAAAAAAAATGCCAGACTACCGACTTTTGTTCTTCTTCTACAAGATAGTTTTGGCTATTTGAGATCCCTTGAGATTCCATATGAATGTTGGGATGGATTTTTCTTTTTCTTCAAAAACAATTGTTGAGATTTTGATATTTGTGCCGAATTTGTAGACTGCTTTGGGTAGTATTGACATTTTAAGTCTTCTAATCCATGAATATGGGGTATCTTTTCATTTATTGGTGTCATCTTCAATTTCTGTCAGCAATGTTTTGTAGTCTTCAGTGTACAAGTCTTTTGCCCCTGTGGTTAGGTTTATTCCTAAGTATTTTTTTTTTTTTTTTGATGCTATTGTAAATGGAATTGTTTTCTTAGTTTCCTTTTCAGGTTACTTATTATTGGTGTATAAAAACCTAACTAATTTTTGTGCATTGGTTTTTGTATCCTGCAATGTTGTTGAATTTGCTGATTAGTCCTAATGATTTTTTGTGTGTGGAATCATCAGGGTTTTCCACATATGAGATCGTGGTGTCTTCTAACAATTTCACTTCTTCCAATTTGGATGCCTTTTCTTTTTCTTGCTAATTGCTCTAACTAGAATTTCCAGTACTCTGTTGAATACAAGTAGCCAAAGCAGGCATCTTTGTCTTTTTCCTGTTCTTAGAGGAGAAGCTTACCATTGAGTATGATACCAGCTGTGTGCTAATATAGCCAGATACTGAGCAAGAACAGATTTCCCCCATCTCCTCTCCCTTTAATAAAGGACTTTTTTTTTTTCCAGTACAAATACCTGAAATGTAAGAGTGAGCCTCATGTTAAGATTGAAGGGAAGGACACTGATGACTGGCTATGTGTGGATTTTGGTAAGTTATTTTGCGATACTTGGCATATTTCACAGATAAATATTGGTATTACACCAGTCTCGTTTCCAGTTGCAAAAGGATTGAGATCAAAATTGCTGAGCGCATTTCCATGTAAGAGATTAAATTTAACAATAAATTTAATTATAATCCAGGTTCTGTTAATCACATGTGAATTTTCATTAAAGTACTCTAGATAATGCACTCCTGGAGAAAGACATACTATATGGTGTGTATGCACATATATAACTAGACACATAGGTTAGGAGTATGGTTGACAGATGGGAGATCCCTTAGTGGTGGGAGAAGGCCTCTTGGGGGCTGGGGTGCATGTGACCTCAGCCATAAATAAATGAGGGTCATTCTGGGTATAGGGAAGGACAAGAGCAGAGGACTAGAAATTTGTAAAGATCTAACAAGTTTGGGTATTAATATGTTTCTAAGCATCTCCCAACAAGATAACTTAAGAAGCGTGAGGAGTCAGATTTTATCCTACTTGCAAGCTAATGAAGTTGTCCTATCGGTTATAAGACTATTCTAGAGTTAGAGACAAAGGATAGTTTATTACTCCCAGCAGTTACCAGCATTATCAATTTTGTACCACTTTTCTGAACCCCAGATCCCATAAGGGCAACAGAGGGGCGAGATGACACACACACAGTTGTAAGACAAACTCATTTTAGGGTTTCCATGTCCTTTATAATTGGGAGGAAGCAGACTTCTCATCTTTGTCACAACCAGGTAATTTTGTTTTAGGGGCAGAGGAGATGGGTGTCTCTTGTGCACTGTAGAATGGGAATCCTTCCCTCTCCCCAGTTGTAACAATCAAAAATTGTCTGAGAAATGTTGCTAAAGCTGCCCTTTGCACTGGAGGCAGACAGTATGTATATTCACTATACATTCTTGAAAAGATAATCTAGAACTAGAGGCAGTCAGTGCTTTGCTCATAGGATGTGCAGAAATATGATACTTGTCTCCCAAGAGAAACCTGGCAGGCTACCTTTAGCTATTTAGGTAAGTTAACATCACCAGTAATGTTTCATATTGACATCACACGTACCTTCTATATGATGCACTGAGAAAGGCATGGCATCACTTCTGTGGTATTCTTGCTGGGATGGGGTCCACAGTTTAGCATTACCTGGGAACTTTTTAACAATGCAATCTGGGAACCACACTTCGCAAACCACTGCTCTAGTTCCTAGAGTGTTATGAGAATAAAAGCAAATGAACTTCGTTGTAACTCTTATCTGTCCCTGACAGGCAGCATGGTGCTTCATTTGATGCTTCCAGAAACCAGAGAAATCTATGAATTAGAGAAATTATGGACCCTGCGTTCTTACGATGACCAGTTAGCTCAAATACCACCTGAGACGTTACCTGAAGACTTCATTCTTGGAATAGAAGCTGACACCTCATCTCTGACTCTGACTCCAGTGGAGTTCAAATGTGAATAAAATTATGTGAACTGCTTTAGTCATTTCAGATTTGGATTGAGTCACTTCTTGGAAAATATATAGCTCCTATATCCCATCTCCTTGGTTACACTGCTGTTAGCACAAGTCTTGTCTACCTCATGGGCACTCATGCTTCACACAGACTGTACATAAATGAGCTAATGCTTGCACCAAGAATCAATGCATTCAAATCAAAATTTTAACATGATTCCTTTATGCCTGAAATCCCATCAGGATTGTTTAGAGTTAGCACTGGCTCCTGTGCCTAACCTGAGCTCTCTGTTCAGATTTTTAAAAATCAGTTTTGTTTGTTTAGATATAAATCTTACTGTTTAACAGAATGGCCAAAAATTTTTAAAACATCACCACTAGTCCCATTATCTATTTTAGGTGATGATAGACAGTAGTAAATATTCTCCCAGAAGGACTTCTGAACCCTTCCAGAATATTCCAAATGACATAAGAAAGCTAAAGTATAAGGAAAAACTCTAGAAAACTGTACTCCTGCAACAGAGGTATTATCAAGGTTCACATTAAGTAACATGGCTGGAAAAACTAGTTTACCAGTAGACACTTATGTCAAAATTGACATAGTATTACCAAAAATCTGTTAAGTTTGGAGTTTGAAAAACTCAAATTTGGAACATTCACATTCCTTTGAAAACCAAAAGTAAAACACTACACATGACAAGCTGCACCTAAATGATGAAAAACTTTATTCTGCATCAAGGTATTGGGAAAATGAAGCTGCATTTGGGGCACATAGAGGAGGAATGATCCATATATGATGAGTACAAAACTCAATTATAGAATTATTTCTTAGCTAGTACCAGATACTCCAAATTACCACTGCTTAAGTAAAAGTAAAATGATTTGCCACACTAAAAGGCTAGAAGTGAAATGACAGAATTTAAACCAGCAGATATAAATGCAGCACCTGTGTTTTTAAAAAATCAAATATTGGAAAAAATCAAATATTGAGGAAGAACTCTGGCCTTAAAACACATCCCACCTGAAATCCAACCAGAAAGCCAGTCTGTGATTTTTTTTTTTTTTTTAGCAATTCATTGTATAGAAAAAAAATTATGACTGCTAAGTGAATCCAGTGACAAAAATGATATTTTGGATAAAACGACAAAATAAACTGGTTTTCTGAAAACATCTCAATTTTCAAAATGTCTAATTGATGTGATCTTCAGAAATACTTATCTAGTCTGTGTAGAAATTCATCTTGAAATATGAATGAGGCAAACTGACTTAAGGGTTATTATATATGCCCTTCAGATCAGTGTTAATGACTGTGATCATCCTACTAACAAATGCAACACAAACACAATTCAGAGAGCAGCATGGCCTTGGAGACCACCCACACCCACACAATTGTACCTAACGGGGCTTTGCCATCGAGTTAAGGAATGGACAAACGAGTTCAGTATCAAAGGTCAGATGTTTTCACAGTCATTCAAATGATTCCAAAAATTGTTTTCATGTATCCTCTACCTTTTGACTTACTTTCAAATAACTGGTTGCAGAGTACACAGAAATCCTACTACATTTTATGTAATATTTTGGGTGGACTTCCTTTCTTTTGATTTATCATTGCTTAAAGATCTTCAAAATAGCTTAGTGAGGCTCATGACAGTGCTGGGCATGTGGAGATGTAGCCCTTTGTTGCCTTCAAACACTGTCATACCATCTCTGACCCCTTGGTCTTCACAAAGCAGTTACTTTCGGAGTCTGCTCAAAGTGGAGACCATCTGGTCCTGAAGTGTATTGGCAAACTAAGCATCCTGTAAGACAAGCTGAATCTTGCTTTTTGCCAATCAGTTTAAAGTCTTGCATCGCTTCATTGATGCGCTTTCTTTAGGTAGTGATAGTCAAAAGCACAAAGCATTTATGCACTCAGTCATGTAGCTAAACAAAAAAACTGAAGTCTCCTAATGCCATTTAAACCAGCCGTTCCAAATCCTCCTGCCACCACTTTGCTCTGTTAGTACCATTGAAAACTTTCCCAACTATAAATGAAAGAATAAATGGTATCGCTGCTCTCCAAATATAGGCACTGCTCCATATCCTTGAACATTTATTGGATTTTTCAACTAATAACTGTGTCAAAAGCCTCAAAAAACCTGAAATTAATTTTCTAGCTTAACTGTCACCAGCCAGAAGTAAAATTCTTTCTCAATTATTTGCCTGTTAGCTGATAGGTGTTAAATTTTAAATTTATTTTTTAAAAAATGGTTGGACTTTTATCTTTATAAAGTATATAAAATTTTCAAAAAAAGGAACAATTTTGCTTTTCATTGTATTACTGAATACCTGAGGTAGTTGAGTAAAAATGCACGTTTAATACCCCTGCCAACACCATTCAGCACTTCCCTTAGGTTATTCATGTTAGTGTTAGATAAAAATAAAACTGAGAACAGTTTTTCTATGCTAATGGCTTAACATTTAAGTTCCTGTGATAATTATTGTGATCCAATTTTACCAATTGGATTTAGGAGCAATCTATTTATATTTGAGGAATTTAGTGAATGCCTCATTAAGCCAATTTCTTGCATTATGGGGGAATAGTAAGAAAAATTAAAATATTTGTTATAGGTGAGACTACAAAGGGAAGTGCAGAGCTCCTCTCTTTCCCTCCCCTCCCCCCTCATCTTTTTTTTTTTTAAAGCTGGGTGTCATACATTTCAGAGAGCATAAAGTATACATTCTCACAGAGACAGGAGTTCAAAAGTTGCCTGGTCCTCATAAACAACTGGCTAGGTAAAAACTTGTGCATGTGATTCTGGATAGGGGGTCAGCGCCCGTCTGTTGGTTAAGCAATCTGTCTTTGGTTTGGCATCTGCCTCTGTGGAGGGCTGTTTCCTGAGCCTTTACTTCCGCCTTGACTGAGGTGGTCCACTTTGTAGAGCCTTCTGCTGTTGGTGCTGCTTTACCTGAGTCAGAATTTCCTGAATTTTTCTCTGGGCAACCTGCAAAAGGACAGAGCTTTGAAAAGTCTACCTGATCAAAAGTTATTAGAAGTTATTTTAGTATTCCATTTCCACAACTTCAAATAGAAATCCATTTGAAGATTAAAGATATGACTAGTCAGTCTGCTAGTCTCTGAAAACACCTGCTAAAAGAGAGATTAAAAGTATTAGACATCAATCAGACAACTTTAAATATTTGTATGGGGTGGGAGTACCCATATGAGAATCACTTCCATTTCAGAAAGATGCAAAAGAGCTTATTTTAGATCCCACTTGCCTGGCAAGCATAGAAGTGACCAGTTATTTTGACAACCACTTGGTCATTCTCATCAGGCGTCTGGTCACGAGGGACAACAACTTCTGCGCTTGACAAATTCTGGAGCTCATTCACCTGAATGAGAAAAATCATGTTCAGTGGAATTTTAAAACTACGATTTCCTGAGTACTTACTATGCGCCACACACCGAGCTACTGATTTACAAATTACGTTTAACACAGTAGTAATTATATGAGGTTATTAGTATTATCCCCGTTTCAAGATAATTAAAACTAAGGCTCATTCACAGAAACTGCTTTGCCCAGTTATACAAGTGAATAGCAGAACCAGATTCAAATCCTCAAAGTCCGACTCCAGAGCATATGCTCTCGATCATTTCAAAACTATAAACAGCTTTGAAAATGACTTAGAAGCTGTATGTATTAGAGACTGGAAGCCAATTGCTTTTTTCCAGTTATAGAGGTAACAAGTTGTAGATGAAATTTTTAAAAATTTTCAGTTCATATCACTGTAAAATAAAAATAAACAGCTAAATTGCATCAAATAAATAATGCTGAATGCCCTTTATGAATACGGGACAGTCCTCTGACACAAAGTAGTCTGAAAGAGATGCATTACTTTGACTAGTAGCTGACATGAACAGACAGGATACAAAAAGCAATCATCTCCAAACCTTGGTCAAGATGGTCCTGCTTTCTATAAATTAGCCAAAATTCAAGGACTTGGAACTCCTAAGTACCTTTCAACGCTTTCCCTTTCATACCACTGCACAGGTTTTGCTGAAGTACTTGCCGTTTTGCCTCCTTTTCCAATAACTCTGCCAGCAGCAAAGGACGGCACTCTGATATGAGCTTCAAGTTTCACTTCTTCTTTAGGACTAACAAAGTTTTCTTCTTTAATTTTTCCATAAATTCTTCCCTGAGCCTACAGATGAGAACATATCCTATCAGTGTCAATCAAGTATGAAACATAATAAGGTCACTTAACTTTAAATATGGCCCACACCCATCCTTATTAGCCCTTTGCAGTGATACATCTGCATTTCATAGGTTGTTGAAGACAGCATTAAGGGAAGTCAGGAAGCCCTGGAAAGGCTGATAGTAACTATTGCCCATCTCAGGTGAGGCAACTGATTGACAAAAGAAGGATAAGCCATATTTTTCTGACAAACACAGTTAAAGGCAATTAATAGCTTAACTAACAATAAATGATTTTTGTGGGCAAATGGCCATACGCACTCCAGTTGTGAAAGGTGAAACCTCTCCTGCTGGCAGTGAGAAATTAATTGCATTTCTCTTGAGCAAAAGAGACTACAAAAGAATTACATAGCCAGCTATGCCAGCCTCATGTCTAAATGGGCCAGTTAGAAACCTAAGAATATTTTCTGTTTAAACATGTTTCTCCATCTTAGCCAAGTGGTTTCTCCTTTGAATAAAGAGGCTATGAAATCAAGTTAACACACACTTCTGATATTTACAGTCAACATAAACTCTCACCTACTGCATACAACTAGAAGTTATACATAAGAAACATCTATTACGTACAACCATTACTTTGCTTTGGTACACACCAAAGGAAAAAGTAGTCTGAGAGTTGGTCCATAAATGCTGCACTTACTTTAGGGGACTATAGAAAAAAAATTATCTTAACACAGTCAAAAGGACACTAGGGATATAATACACCATCCTCCAAAACAGAAGCTCTTGAATTCATACGAATAAATATGGTTAGGTCTACTATTCTTTATATTTTTAACATAAAATAATCATTAGTAATTATTACTGATCACATAAATGAGATTTAACCATTACAGTTTTTTTTTTTTTAGACAGAGTCTCACTCTGTTGCCTGGGCGAGAGTGCAGTGGCGTCGGCCTACCTCACAGCAACCTCAGACTCCTGGGCTCAAGCGATCCTTCTGCCTCAGCCTCCCGAGTAGCTGGGATTACAGGCATGCGCCACTATGTCCGGCTAATTTTTTCTATATATTTTTAGTTGTCCAATTAATTTCTTTGTATTTTTATTAGAGACGGGGTCTCACTCTTGCCCAGGCTTGTCTCGAACTCCTGAGCTCAAACAATCCACCTGCCTCGGCCTCCCAGAGTGCTAGGATTACAGACGTGAGCCACTGCGCCCGGCCTACAGCTTCTCTTAAATGCTTTATTTAACTGTAAAAATGGGTATTAGAGGATATAGGGAAACAACTTAGAATGTCCCATCATACAACCATCACAGGAGTTGCAAGATAGTAATTCCAATTATAAGAGTAAAAGCTCGGCACCAAAGAGAAACATGCAATAATTCATATTTGCATTTATTCTTTAGATTTCAAACTAAGAATGAATGACCCTGAAGGTTCAGGATAGGCAGCAATTTCCAACATTATGAGTTATGATTTACATTGCCTGGACCACAAGGCTGCTGCGAGGGAATAACTTTCTTCACCTCATTGTGAGCCTAGCCAACTATGCCCAAATCTCAAAGTTCCTCTATAAATGAAGTGAAAGCAACTTTGGATTTTTGGTGAAAAAAATGGTCCAAAGAAAAGAGAGGTCAAAGAAGTGATGGGTTTTTTTTAAAGAGGTGGGGAAAAATGTAGGCACTGTTATTAGCCACATTTAAGAGCTAAAAAAAACTAAGGCTTAAGGTTAAGGAAGTGCCCTCTTACCCAGCTGCTAAATCATAGGACCAAGAAAATGGGTTTTGGACAAATTAGTAATAACTGAAGTCAGTAGTTGCTTTTATCTAAGACAAGACATTCATACTAAATTTTATGGGACAAATCATACACTAAAAGGAATGTATTCGTGCAAGGTGTTGTGGTGCCTGCCTGTAGTCCCAGCTTTGTGAGAGGCTGAGGAGGATTGCTTGAGCCCAGGAGTTGAGGCCAGCCTGGACAACATAGTGAGACCCTATCTCATTTAAAAAAAAAAAAAAAAAAGACTATTTGTGGATTTGGCACCTTAGTATGATTCACTGAGTCTGCTAAACACCAGCAGCGTACTAATTTTGTGCTTCTTATGTGTTAGGCACTATTCTAAGCACTTTATATATTGTTTAAACCTTACAACTACCTTAGGATGTAGGTACTCTTATCCCCGTTTTACAGATGAGTAACTTGCCTAAGGTCACACAGGGTGAATGGCATAGCTGGTATTTGAACCAGCAGCCTGGCTGCCAAGTCTCTGCTCTTCATCACTCTGCTGCTCACTGAGGGGCACTCCAAACCCAAAGACCTCAAACCCCAATAAATATGTGCAAATGCCACAAGAGTTCTGCCATTTCTACCTCTAAAATCCCAAGGATTACAAGTGATTTGTGGAAGATCTACGGGCAAGGGCTAACAGTTAATCCACAGGTACAAGGAAAAGAGGGCTTTTAATTCAACATTAATTAGGGCATCTCAGGACAGGAGGGGAAAACCTAGGAGCAAGTTTCTAAGGCGTGTTAACCCAGCAGCTTTGTAAATTTCAGTCTTAAGGCTGCCTTAACATATGATAATAGTGCTTTGAGCAAATTCACCTTTGTGAAACAAGTAAACCCAACAAACCATTACAGAACTCTCAAAATTAAAGGCTTTTGATTTTTGACATATAATTTTGAATATGGCTCTATTCTGCCCTTAAATATGAATTTCCATTAATTCTACTGAGTATTATACATATCTAGGGAGAAGCCATTTTACTAAGTTCCTAAAAAGAAGGCATCATCATTCTTCACATCCATTCGTTACTATATGCACACTCCAGAGCACCTACCTTGAACTGAGCCTCTGGTGGTCCAGTGATAATCACCATCCGCACTTTTGCATCTGGTGCTTCGGCTGGAGCGATCTGTAACAGACCCATCAACAACAGGTTATGATACTTTCAGGTGTCACTGATAGAAACGTTGGGCTAACTAGCTTGACATCTGCACATGACTGACCAACAGAATTAAAAGCCTTCTGGAAGGAAATTATGGAGAGGCTGTGATTCATGTGGGTTAATCAGTTAGGCTCCTGCCATATCGTGTGTTCTTGCACTGTGCCTGGCTCTAATGTAAAACACATGCTGTATCTCAGCTAATCCTCACCACATCCTGATGAAGTATTACCTCCGCTTTACAAATGGGGAAATGGAAGGCTGGAGAAGTTGAGTTACCTGGCCCATGATCACACAGCTAGTAGAGCTAGAGAGAGCTGGCCCTGCCTCCATTGCCCACGTTCACTACACCAGTGGGCTCAAGGTGGGTCCCTGGCCCACTTGCATCTAGAACCCTTGGGCTTCCTATGTATGCAACAGGTACTCCAGGAAACTGTACCTTAAGTTTTGAAGCTACTGCTCTACATGACCTTTTCTACTTCCACAGAAAAGGGCACTGCTTTTTAATACCAGTTAGATCGCTGAACCCCTTTCATATAATTTAGAAATAAGATCCTTTTGTGGTTCATAAGTGTGATGACTTATGAACTTTCACATGCATGTGTGAGATGTGCCTCCCTCAAACCTTGTGACAACAGCGTAACATTTACCCATTTGATGTGAGAGGAAAAAAAATTTAGAAAGAAAACTCTTAATTTCTTAAGCTGTTTTTATACATTTTTTGCTATTTCACAAATTTAAGACTATGAGTAGATTCCCTCAGAGTAACATGTGAAATAACCTAACATTAACTGAGCAAGAGAAATGGTGCAGAAACTGTTGGAGGGAGAGGAAACCAGCATTTACCCCAGAGTCACAGTAAGGAGGGATTTGGGGACCTACCTGACACAAGTTGTTTTAAAAGAAAAAAATGTTAGGTATCTGCTGTGCAAGAAACAACTTAGTTCTTAAACACATTGTTACCGTGTAACAGTAAGTGAAATCATCGTAAATTCCACTCAAGATGATCACTGTCAAGACTTGATACAGTTATCCTAGACTTTTTCCTACATGTTTGTATCAAAACTCTATTTCTAATGGAGTCATCCTTCTCCCTCCTTATAAAGCTAATATTCCTGTTACCTAGAGCCAAATTGACACTATTCCTACTTTATGCTGGGCACTAGCTAATTCTGAGTCTATAAAACAAGTAAATAATTACTTGCTTTTAGTGCAAGCTCTTAGGATTCTTCACAGGAAACCCCTGTGAAGAAGATATCATTCTGACCTTTCCAGCTAGTTTTCTTTTTTAAAAAATACATTTGTCAATATTGGTGATGGAGGGCTGGCGCTAAGGGCACTCACACATTGAGGATAGGAGTATAAATTGCTGTAATCTTCTCGAAAGCCTGAAAAACACATGCCCTTAGACTCACCAAAATCTACATCTGTAAACTCATGTTAAAGAAATATGATTGCATACAACAATTCTGCTGAAAGAATTTTATTTATTACTGCACTGTGCTGGATAAATTAGGAATAATCTAAATGTCAAATAAGTGAACACAAATGATTATGGCTTGTGATACCAAATGTTATATACCTAATAATGTACATATATGAAAGTTTACATAAATCTGAACCTATACCAAAGTATAAAGAATGGTGGTGGATCTCTCAGATTATGAACGTTTCAGACTTTCTGGAAACAAAAATGCTTCCAAGCTCATTAGAAAACCTTCCTGAAAAGCAGAAAGAATTAAGAACTGAGCCTCTAATAATCCAGTTCTTATTTATGAAATGTCCACTGCAATTCGTCCAAAACAGATCTATCTACTAGGTTCTTTTTTGACACGTGTGAGCACTGTCAAAGATTTATTTTTAATTCATTAATGAGGAACTAGCAGGGCAGTAAAGCTGGCTCACCATGATTTTTTCTTTTCTTTTTTTTTGGGTGGGGAGTGGGGGGAGACAGCCTTGAGGTTCTGTCACCTAGGCAAGAATGCCAGGGCATCAGCCTAGCTCACAGCAAACTCAAACTCCTGGGCTTAAGCCATCCTCCCGCCTCAGCCTCCCAGGTAGCTGGAACTATAGGTGCCCGCCACTATGCCCGGCCCACCACTCGATCTTTTTCCTTGTCTTTTTTCCTTTACTCATTTATTTATTTTGGCTGGACTTTGTGTTTACTTACTGTTACCTTTGCCACAAGAGAATGTATGAGGGCTATTTCTGTATGTTTCGATTTTTAATGATTTAGTTTCTATACAGTAAAATTTACTCTTGACATCCAGCCCTATGAGGTGACAAATGCAGTCATGTAAAAACTACCACAATGAAAATGTGGAACAGTTCCATCACCCCTGCAAATTTCCTCGTGCTGTCCCATATTCAACCCCTTCCCACCTCCAACTTCTAGCAACCACTGATTTGTTCATCGCTGTAGTTCTACCTTTTGAATAATTGTCATATAAATGGAATCATGCAGTATGTGCCCTCTGACTTCTTTCTCTTAGCACAATACATGAGATTTCTTCCAAATTTTATCAATAGTTGGTTCCTTTTTATTGCTGAATAATCTTTATTGTAAAGAGGGACCACACTTTATCCATTCACCAGTTGAAGAATATTTGGTTTCTTCTTATTTGAAGACAATTACCAATAAAGTTGCAATAAACACTTGAGTGCAGTTTTTTTGTGTTAAGTTTTCATTTCCCTTGTCTAAATACTCAGCAGCATTTTATGGGTCGTATGGTAAGTATACTTTGTTCTTTTACATAAATCTTTTTGAAAAACGTTTATAAAACATAAGTGAAATAAAACCTCTAAAAGATTGTTTTTCCTTATGTTTAATATTACATTGTCTTAGCACATTAAAACACAGAATCTTTCAGAACACACAATATCTATTATGGCAGACACCATTAGCTGTCCTCTCAAATTTGTTACCCTATCTTCTGTACTGATAAAATGTTTAGCTGACCACACACTGACTGCATTTACCTGCGGGCCCCTTCAACTTCAGCTGGCCAAGTTCTGGGCAATGGAATATACGTGGAAATACCCCTACAGCTAACAGGAAACCTTCCTAGGAAAACGGCTCTTCTACTGGCTGGACAATAGAACTGACTGTTGGAACACCTGGTGGGGCAGAGCCTCCACCCAGCCCTGGATTGCTAATCTGGACTGCTTTTTCTGGAAACAAGTTAACTTACCTGGTTTAAACTACTGTTGGGGTTTTCTGTCATATTTTTATGCATGACATTCAATTCGAATTATAAAGTGGCAAGAAGATTCATGTTTCTGTAATCTGCTTTAAAGAACCAGGAGAGCTACAGATGGCAGGAACAGTACCTTAATCGAAGCTCCTGCAAAGCGAGAAAGCTGTTTGATGTGCTGGCCCTGCTTGCCGATAATGGCACCAACAGACAGGGCTGGGATAAACAGATGAACTGTCTCCGTCTCTGACTGCTGTTGGGAAAGAAAGGCAGACATGCATGCTTATTTGCTATAGATCAGCCTTTTGTCATCATTGGCTTTGGGATGGGCATGTTCTCATACATTAAGAATACTAGGAAAGTTTAAGGAAAAAAATTACCACAGTAAATTGACAAGATCTGGTATTATTCATCCTGAAAATGTTGGTATTTAAAATTTCACTTTTCTCTACCCAGTTTTCTTAAACTAAAATGTCAATGCGCTATAGCTTTAAAATACATGAAGACAGTATACAGTTTAAACACATTAGAATAGAAGGACAAGATTACACAAAATTAAGATACCTGTGCCACCATATACAAGGTAGATTATTGATGAGTAAATGAAATGCTGGGCTACATATCAACAAATACGATAGCATTCAAGAACACTAGCTCCACACCTCATCTGTGTAGGTTCTTAAAAACATACATAGTGAACCATTCTCTAAGAGAAACACACCTGACTCTCACTATATATAACTAGATGGTGAGAACTCTTACCACTATCATTCAACACTTATCACGCCCCAGCACAGGACAAGATTTAAGAGAACTAATTCATGTCAGTGATAAAATGCCATAAGGTCCTTTCTATTAGAATTCTTTATTCCTTCCATCTCTGCCTTCCCTTTGCACTTTACACATGAACAAACTGGAAAACTTTGAAGGCTGACTCCTGAAAGGTTATTCATAAATGGATTTTATCTGTATACCTCATTCCTTCACTGCTTCCCACCTCAACCCAGTTGTGCCCTTCCTGAGTCTCTTTTCAAACAGTCAATCATTCTTGGAGGGCTAAAGGACACATCTACTCAAGAGTTCACACTGGGTTCGTAAAACAGCTAATTCAAGGTTCAGTAATGTTACCAGTGAATCAACTAAAGCTTAGAACTTTAGAGTTCTGAAGTGCACACAGTGCATATGCTGATGCAGCTTATATTTCACCTTCTAACAATAGTAGAAAACACTCTCAAGGGTAAGTTAATTCCAAGAAAGGTATTGCAAGAAATACTTTAAGATGAGCCACAACTGAATAAAGAATAAATATGCATTTGTTTAAAAAAAAACCATGAGGTACACCCAATAAGCCAACATTTCTAGAAATATTAGAAGATATTTTGTCTTGAACTTACAAACTAGGTAAGAAACACCTAACAGGATTCTCTCTTGAACCTTCTTATATTCCTATTACATACTATGTATTCAGTTCCCAAATACTCAGGTTAATCCATCAGTACTGTAATCAGTACACACAGCCATAAAACCAGCTCCTGGCTAATTTCTACTTTTTTAAATGAAAACTTTTCTCAAATTCCTAAAAAGACTTGAACAAAAGCATGCTAACAGTTTTGCTTTCAAAAGTCTCAGGTACTAGGGGAATCTTTAGAATCTGATCATTTTAAGCAGTTTTTGAAAATCTTTGTCAAAGAAAAACACTGGGCTCTGACATCTTTACTAGATGTAGAAACAAAACTTGTGCCATTTAATGTTGCTTTGCCAAATGCCACCACCACTCTTTACCACACAAAAAAATCACCAGTGGCATTAACGATTCCATCCCCCTGTAAGCCCAGAGTAGAGGCAGAGAACAGAGCACTAGATACAAATCTCCAGAGAGATACCAGTAATCAACAGCAAACCCCACATACAGATGAGTAAGCCATTCCACTTCTCCCTCAACACGGACTTGCCAGGAGGCCACTCCATAGGTCAGTTTACTCATACTATTTGGTAGGAATTTTAATCGTGGTGATTTAATTCTGAGAGTCTTTTCTTCTTTTTCTCTAGACTCCCACCTGTGACCTTTACAGGTGAAAAACCAATCCCCCAAAGTTGTTGGGCTACGTCCTTGTTACCTAAATTTGTTTAAAAATTTTTAAGAAGGCCGGGTGTGGTGGCTCACACCTGTAATCCTAGTACCCTGGGAGGCCGAGGCAGGCAGATCGTTTGAGCTCAGGAGTTCAAGACCAGCCTGAGCAAGAGCAAGACCCCGTCTCTACTAAAAATACAAAGAAATTAGCTGGACAACTAAAAATACATAGAAAAATTAGCCGGGCATGGTGGCGCATGCCTGTAGTCCCAGCTACTCGGGAGGCTGAGGCAGGAGGATCGCTTGAGCCTAGAAGTTTGAGGTTGCTGTGAGCTAGGCTGATGCCATGGCACTCTAGCCTGGGCAACAGAGTGAGACTCTATCTCAAAAAAAAAAAAAAAAAAAAAAAAAGAATTACCAAAGTCAATCAGAAAAGCTTATACTGACCAGTTAACTTATAATTTCACAATCAACTAATTACCTAAATTAATTACCTAAATAAAGTGCCACTCCCAAATAGTTTTATTAATTAGTTCTTTCAAGCCAATGCTCAGAAAGCATGACAAAAACCCAGTGAAAAGATACAGACATGAAAAGGTCAGGCAGACACAGGGGAAAAAAATGTACTAACTTAAAGCTTTAAAGAAACGAATAGGAACACATTACAAATAGCATTCTAATTCGCTTTTTTTACCTTAACTATCACCTAGGATATCTTCCCCATGTCATTCACATGTCCCTACCTCATTTTACTGATAGAATATTCCCTCAAGGAGATACACCACAGTTGATTATCTCACCCCTATAGCTTGTGTGCAGTTTCCAATTCTCAACTAATTCATAAAGTGCTTCGACCAAATCTTTGTACATAAATTTTGTGCCCTGTTCAAATACTTCTATTGCACACATTTTTAGTATAGAACCGCTGCGTCAAAGAGCCTGAACATTAAAGATTGATCATATTATCATATTACCATACAAAAAGGCTCCTGCTCGGTCTGTTCAATTTCAGTTAAGACATTTGTGACATCTGAATGCTGCCTTTGTTTCTTCCCAAGGGTAGTGAGGTGGGTAAAAAGCATGTTGAAGTAAAAATTCAGGTTAAGAAAAAATAATTCTGATGAAGGGATGAGTGTATACAGCAACCATGTGGCAGGATTCGTTTGTGAGCTTCCTCTGTGTGAGGTGCTATGCATGACCTCATTTGCACCTCACAACAGATCCAGTTGACAGAAACTAACAACGTTCTTATTTTAGAATTGAGAAAAACAGGTGGAGAGGTTAAGTCCTTTGCCCTAAGTCATACACTGACTGGTGGAGGAAGGAGGATTCATATCTGGGTTTCTCCATCTCCTAAGCCATGTTCACAAAAAACAGTACGTACCCTTCTTTCAGCAGGTACAGATATGCTTTGCAATATACCCAGATCTCTAAGGAAAAGTGCCCAATAGAACTCATTCGAGGAGGGACTGCCTTCCCTGGTCCTGTCACAATTTCCTTCATTAGCCTTGGTACAACTTCCTGTGAGTCAAAAGAAATTTCTTATGTGTAGTTGGCAAAAGTTTAAAACTTTTATCATCAACATGCTTAAAAGGGCATCCAGAACTAGTTCATTAAAAGTTTTATTTTGAGGAATAGGAATGACTAAAGATGAATAATGCTTTACTGGAACAAAGAGCTGAAAGCAATAGGTTTGTTGTCTCATCTGCAAACACCCACCTTATGCAGGTTTAACACACTTGGCATCTTACAACTTAAGAGTTTCAATTCCTTTATCTTCCCCTGACAGTTACTTATTGTTATATCCGAGGGTGCTTTAAAAGACTTTCAGAAAGTTCAGTTTCCCATCTTTCACTAACTCATATAATGATACGATCAAATCTTTAAACATAAGTCTTTGAGCCCTTATACAAATACTTCTAAGAATTTACGTAATAGAACTTCTGGGTCAAAGAGCACTAACATTTAAAATTCACAGATATTTCCAAATCATCATGATAATAAATTTATTTGATGGTCAATAAATTTTTTAAAGAAAGGAAAAAATTCATTTCAGTATAGACCATGCCTTTCACTTTTATGAAAAATAAAACAACATGTAATTCTAGAACCACATGCCTAGTTTTCTACAAATGAAAATCATTTAAATTGTTCCTCTATGTCTCTTCCTTTATCTTCACCTCCTACCAAATATCTTTCAACTTCAGGGAATATTCTTGACCTGCCCATCTCCAACCACTGGATTTTGGTTCTTTATGATCTATATAAATATATGTACTAAATTTGTACCATATTCTTACAAATTGGTGAAGTTCTCTGGGATTCCCCATGTTTTCCAAGACAATATCACACACTGCAGGTATTAATACAGTTGTTAGCTGAATGCAGTCCTCCCTGTAACTCTACAGCATTTTTAGAACAAATACACCATAAAAGGATTTGCCTCCCTGCTAAATATTAACTCTGGATATTTTTGACAGGGGCCTGTCATGCACAGCTTGGCCAAAACACTTCTGTTGCTCTTTATCAGCAAAGGACACCAAATGAAAAATTATTTCATCCATTACCATTTGCAAGTCAGAAGAACCATGCTTCTTTTTGGAAGGCACTATGCTCACAGCCTGCAGTGTGTCATACAATTATCATATGCCATTTATCCCTCTAAGGACTTTCTTATTTTAAAACTGGATAGAGCAACTGAATTAATGCCAACATTGACCATAAACTATGATGTTATTTTAGCATTGTCTTGTCATTCTGTCCTTATATCAAGACTGTTGAGCACCCTTGAGCAATTATTTTTTAAAAAATAGGCCGGGTGCGGTGGCTCACGCCTATAATCCTAGCACTCTGGGAGGCTGAGGTAGGAGGATTGCTTGAGCTTAGGAGTTCGAGACCAGCCTGAGCAAGAGCAAGACCCTGTCTCTACTAAATAGAAAGAAATTGGCCAAACAACTAAAAACAGAAAAAATTAGCCGGACATGGTGGCACGGTGCCTGTAGTCCCAGCTACCCAGGAGGCTGAGGCAGGAGGATCGCTTGAGCCCAGGAGTTTGAGATTGCTGTGAGCTAGGCTGATGCCACGGCACTCTAGCCCAGGCAAGACAGTGAGACTCTGTCTCAAAAAAATAAAAAAAATAAAGGGTGGCCTAGGCAATAAGAACAAAATGGGAGGCTTCAATTTACCAGACTTCAAACTATACTACAAGGCCATAGTAATTAACACAGCTTGGTACTGGCACAAGAACAGGGACATTGACCAGTGAAACAGAACTGAGAACCCAGATATAAAATCATCCACATATAGCCATCTAATTTTTGACAAAGCAGACAAAAACATACACTGGGGAAAAGAATCCTTATTCAATAAATGGTGCTGGGAAAACTGGATAGCCACATGTAGAAGACTGAAACAGGATCCACACCTTTCACCTCTCACAAAAATCAACTCACGGTGGGTAACAGACTTAAACCTAAAGTGTGAATCTATTAGAATTCTAGAGGAAGATATTGGAAATACTCTTCTAGACATTGGCCTAGGCAAAGAATTTATGAAGAAGACCCCAAAGGCAATCACAGCAACAACCAAAATAAATAAATGGGACCTGATCAAATTTAAAAGCTTCTGCACAGCCAAAGAAACTGTCACAAGAGCAAACAGACAACCTACAGAATGGGAGAAAATTTTTGCATGCTACACATCCAATAAAGGGCTGATAAGTAGAATCTATTTAGAACTCAGAAAAATCAGCAAGAAAAAAATCAAACAACTCTATCAAAAAGTGGGCAAAGGACATGAACAGAAACTTTCAAAAGAAGGCAGAATAATGGCCAAAAAACATAAGAAAAAATGCTCAACATCTCTAATCATCAGGGAAATGCAAATCAAAACCACAATGAGATTATTACTTATCTCCAGTGAGAATGGCCTTTATCAAAAAGTCCCAAAACAATAAATGTTGGCGTGGATGCGGAGAGACAGGAATACTCCTACACTGCTGGTGGGACTGCAAATAGTGTAACCTCTGTGGAAAGCAATATGGAGATACCTTAAGGAGATATAAGTAGATCTACCATTTGATCCAGCAATCTCATTACTGGGCATCTACCCAAAAGAACAAAAGACATTCTATAAAAAAGACATCTGCACTCGAAGGTTTATAGCAGCACAATTCACAATTGCAAAGATGTGGAAACAACCCAAGTGTCCATCAATATGTGAGTGGATTAATAAAATGTGGTATACGTATACCATGGAGTATTACTCGGCCATAAAAAAAATGATGAACTAATTTCCTTTGTAAAAATCTGGATGGAACTGGAGACCATCCTCCTAAGTGAAGTATCCCAAGAATGGAAAAATAAGCACCACATGTATTCACCATCAAATTGGTTTCACTGATCAACACCTAAGTGCACATATAGGAATATCATTTATTGGGTTTTGGGCAGATGGGAGAGGGGAGGAGGGGATGGGTATATACATACATAATGAATGCGATTTGCACTGTCTGGGGGATGGACACGCTTGAAGCTCTGACTCAGGGGGTGAGGGGGGAGGCAAGGGCAATATACATAACCTAAACATTTGTATCCTCATAATATGCTGAAATAAAAAAAAAAACAAAGAAAGAAAAAAGAAAAATAAATAAATAAAGGGTGGGATCTAAATACTTTATCTCACTGAGAACATCCATATCATGTTCCTCTAAACAATGTACCCTTTTTTTGGTTTGGTGGTGATAAAGACCTTTTTAACGGTGAAACTATGTCTAATGCGTAACTTGCCCATTTCTTAGTATTTTGTCATGACTTTGTAATTATTTGTTTCCTGGGCCCTGTCCCAAACAGAATTTTATGCTGCTTACAAAATATGCACAATCTAGAAAGATAAAACAAAGGAGGTGAAGAAATAAAAACATAGGGGTTTGGACAGTAAAGATAAGATGAAGCCAAAAATGCTATTATATAAATTTGGCTTTAAGCTTCCTAGTAGCAATTTTTTTTTAAATCAGTTGTATGATTTACCTTGACTCTAAGAGAAAGACTACTCATTTTTTTAGTAAAAATGACTTTTCCTGGTATTGATCCCAGGGAGCAACTCTTAAATATCCCCCGAGGACACTAACGTAGCAGCATCATCAACATCGTCCTTAGAGTGAAAGCACGGCCTGAGCATGTGTCTTACCCTGGAAGACGTCCAAGGCTGCTACTGTGAGAAACAAGAGCAAAAGCATCTTTCTGACATCGTGATGAAAGGCTGTTCGTGGCTTTTTGTTCATGGGAGCTGGAGGGGAGGATGAGAGGTAACAAATCCAATATGAAGATTAAAAAACTTAAGAGAAATATTGTGTGAAACTTTGGAGAAGGAATGGTGGTCAGCAGAGAAGGGCCCAAAGGACCAAAATACACCAGGAGGAGAGGACAAATACATGAAGCAAGCATCACTGTATAGATTAAAGAAAGACCCATACTAGGATGAAAACAGAAACAACAGAACTTGTCAAATAGAAACAGCAGAGTTAGAAGCAAACTAAGTGTTTCTCCACATGAGAAGATGGTGCCCCAGACTGATGGACAGTGACGTGTGCTCTTGGCAATAGCATCTTCAAGAAAAGTTGACTCATTGGATGACTGAAGCTTGGTGAAGACATTTCTCAACATCACCCAATTCCCTCTGCTCCAATTTCATATCCACCAAGCATCTCTCTGACCATAAATTATCTTTCAAGGAAATTTTCCTCTGGGAATATAAGGCAGACCACATAAACATCCTGTCTACTGGGCTGGGCATAGTGGCTAATGCCTGTAATCCTAGCACTTTGGGAGGCTGAGCTGGGAGGATCACTTGAACCCAGGAGTTTGATGTTGCAGTGAGCTATGATGATGCTATGGCATTCCAGCTTAGGGAACAGAGCAAGATCCTGTCTCAAAAAAAACAAAAACCCACCAAAACAAAAAACATCCTGTCTACTAGACAATCCTTAAACTGGCTATCTGGTACAATTCATTCTTATATAGGATTCAGCATAATAAGCCATGTTTTCAGGATTCAGACACCCCAGATAAGCAGATAATTTTTACTTGCAAAACTAAGCAGCCAGAACAAGGTTATGATAAGCTTCTTTGACCTGTGAATTTAAGTCCCCGAGATCTAGCTTGAAAAAAGCCCGTGAGCATTACCCTTTCTTCTTGCACATTCCTTGCATTTAAGTAAATGTTCAGTTGCATTGTCCTGAACCCTTCTTCCTAAACCCTTTCTCAATACATTCTTTGGGGGTGAAGGACATTCACAGGACACAAGCTACTTCCCAGTGGATTTCTGCCAGATGCCTATCGGCAGAACTTCCTTTGGACTTCTTGGCAGACTCTATGCTATGGCTTGAAATAACAAGAACAAAGCTGCTGAACTGAAAGTTTGCATAACTGCTAAAGTCTGCCAATGAGTAATTCCTAATCATCTCTTGTGAAGAGATACAAGTAGGAGCAAACAGTAAGGTTAAGTGTATTTACTTTGTGGGGAACAAAATCTAAGGCGTCACAAAGGCATGGAGACGTGCGTGCCAGCCAGCAAGATCAGCCTCCAGGAACCTGGAAGCATGCCAGTGTCTCCCGTTGGTTTGTAAGAGAGATACTCCTGGGTTTTTTATTTTGTTTTATTTTTAAATGGATTTTGGTCTGGAACTGAAATTAAGTTTACGCAACTCCATGACCTGAAGAGAACACTGAAGTCTTATCAAAAAAAAAGAAAGAAAGAAAGAAAAAAGCCAAGAAAGTTTATCCCCATAACTAAGTAACCAGGGTTTCTTAGAGATAATAAATGTACGCAGTGAGTTATCTACTTGGAAGTTGTTTACTGGCAAAAGAGCTATACCCAAAATGAGAAATCTTAAGGACTAAGCTTCCATGAAACAATCATCTGATCCAAAAATCCCTTTCAGCTCATAAAATATTTTCTTAAAGAGTATCTTAAACTAGCTAAGAGCTAAAAAAGGGTTCATCTCTCTTGCCTCTTGTATAAGCAGAAAGTGAACAATTTTAAGGTTCTATTATCATTCTGGAGACTTCTGGGAAGACTCCGAAGAGGCTTTCAAAAACAGGCCTTGGGCTTGCTTCTGCACCCCTCCCACAAGCTGCAGAGACATCCAGCTGAGACGATGCGCACCATGCCAATTCCAGTGTTCGCTCTGCTTCACTGGCTGCCAATTCCCTCTTCCCTACTGTCGGAGCGCTTCTGAAAGGAGCATTTCCTGTCATGTCTAAACTAGAAGTTTGCCAGTTAAGTACTGCACGAGCCAGCTGCTAGGCAGGAACTAGAGAGTTTTTGTCTGTTGGAAGAACCAACTCTTTGGCTCTATGTAAGAAAAGAATACTGCAGGGCAAAGAATACTCACAGGCAAAGTTCTGGAATGGAACAGAGGTAAGGAATATATCCAAAGATAAGATGGGTCCTTCTTTCATGTTACGAAGCAAGAATGAGAAAAAATGAGAAAAAAAAAAAGAATTACTTTAAGACAGGGTCTTGCTCTGTCGCCTGGACTAGAGTACAGTGGCATGATCAAAGCCCACAATGACCTCAAACTCCTGGGCTCAAGCGATCCTCTTTCCTCAGCTCCCCAAGTAGCTGGGACTACAGGTGTTCACCAACACACGTGGCTAATTTTTCTACTTTGGTAAAGATGGGGTCTTGCTTTTGCTTAAGCTAGTCTCAAACTCCTAGCCTGAAGCAACCCTCCCACCTCAGCTTCCCAAAGTGCTAGGATTACAGGCATGAGCCACTGCACCCAGCCAAGAAATGAAATAATTCTAACAGAAGAGGAAGCAGTAACAGAGTTATAGTTTCTTTGAAACATTTAGTCATTAAAACCTATTTCTTGGGGCAGGCAATATACATTTAAAATAAAAGCTCAGATTCACTGTTTACCTACAGGATATCAAGGATAAACATACTCTCATTAAGTAATGACTTCTCTGTGATAGCATCTAAGGAACAGCAAGTTTTTCATCAGCAAGCAGAGATACCAGCATGCAGTGGAGGAATATCTTAAAAGTGCTGAGAGCACACACTTGTCAACCTTTAATTGTCTGACCCAGTTTTTTAAAAAAATGACATCACAGACCCTCAGAAATGTACACTATATTCTTCAGCAAGAAAAGTGAAGCCAAAAAGAATGCAAGAAGCAATAACAAGCAAAGAATTTGATAAAGCTTTGGTAAATTTAACTTGCCTTTAAAAACAATAGTTTATTTGTATTTCAAAAAGTAGTGACTACTAGGCACACATAAAAATATTGGTGATTTGAGTTTAGAAGAAGAACAGTCTCAAAACAGTGAAGGTAAAGCTATTCCAACTAAGTACGCACACACACACCCTGAAGTTACATACTAAAATGAAATTTGTTAAAGAACTGTTCCCTTAAACATGAAGCCAGAAAATTACCACTACAGCCATTTCAAAGTAGAACTTACTCTAATTGGTATCCATAGACACAATACAATTCTCTGAATAATGGTGCTTCCCTTTTATTTGGGTGAAAATAACCTATAGGAATGAGAATTTGGAATATGGAATTTCCTCCTCCACAATTTCCTTAGATTCTCCTCTGCTTTTTCAGAGAATTTAAAAGCGTGGCTCCTCCCTTCCAGGCTCTGGGAGGTCCCTTTAACAGGTAATAGTGATAAATCCAGTGGGACAAACAGCTGTCCTGAATATATATTTTCCTTTAGTAATAGACCCTGTGTTATGGGCACATTGCTATCCCCCATTTTCCAGCTTCTCTTGCAGCTAGACATGGTCAGGTGTTAAGTTCTGGCCAATAGAATGCCAGTGTTTAAGTGTTTAAAGCTATCCTCAGGCAGTGTCCTTAAATGATGATGCTGCCAAATTTGATTTTTTTATCTTTTTTTTTTGAGATGAGTCTCATAATGTTGCCCAGCTGAACTTGAACTCTTGGGCTCAAGTGATCCTCCCAACCCCTGCCTCCAGAGTAGCTGGGACCACAGGTATGTGCCACCGCACCTGGCAATCTTTTATCCTTCTTGCTGCCTGAAATCTGACCCAATGGCTGGAACTTGAGTATTGGGCCAGGGGATGGCTTGCAAAGCAGATAGGAGCACTGGCCCTAGATGTTATGGTAGAACCACTACCAGCCCTGGATTGTTTACCCTTGAACTCTGCTCATGAAAAAGGAAAACTCATTTAAGCCAATTTTTTTTCTTGTAACATACAACCAAACCTAATCCTGACACATACAGCACGCAAAAATGATTTGGAAGAGTGAAAATAAATACATGGCAGCATCCCACAGAGGTTTTTGGCCTAATATTTGCCTGAGCTGGAATGACAGGTGATCCAGAGATAAAGGAGTAAGTTTATTCATTCTTTAAAATCAAGCAAAGAACAGGCAGAAAGAGGGACATACATAAGTAGCGTGTGTTTGTGCTTGCTCCCATGCACTGGTGTTGATAGAATACACTTTCCAACATTTAAGTGGCCCCTCCACAGACTAGTAAACATTACTTATAGAACAGTTCTTAGCTGGGCATGGTGGTGCATTCCTGTAATCCCAACTGTAGCCCCAGGCAGAAGGATTATTTGAGCCCATGAGTTGGAGGTTAGCCTGGGCCACACAAGGGGGTAAAAAGAACAGTTCTTGGAAATGAATGAGTAGCAAAAAGCTCCTGATAACCTTTATAAAACCATACGTTTCTGAGCTTCTACCTGCTCCCACTGAGATTTTTGATTTATCTGAGTGGGGCACAGGTTCAGCAGATGACAAACAGAGCAGCTGTTGTTAGCCCTGGATGCACACAGGAGTCATCTGGGGAGCTTTCAAAAATGATGCCTGTGCCTCACACCCTCACCCCTGGAGATTCTTATTCAAATGGCCTGAGGTAATTCTAATGTAACTATGGAGAAACATTTTCCCTACTTAAGGTGGCGAGTAATTAATGCTGTACTTTACAGAAGATCATCAACCAATGAATGTAAAATAAGAAATAAAAATAGTGATGTACGATTTGGGCAAATGTTAGCAATAGATATTAAGCCCACTGGGTGAAGAACTGTTGGGGAAAAGATACACATTCTGAAAGTACTACTGATTTCTTATTAATCACAAATGGGAAAGGCATCTTTACAATGGAGCCGTCTGACAAACATTACCTTAACGGTAGGATCAAACTTAACATGGCCAATGAGATAAGCTGACATCATCTGCTTCCTGCTGCAACACACTGAGAAAGTATTCCTGTCCCCACCCCCGCAAATCGTCTATAATTTTTACAAAAAAACTAAAAAATATACATATACTAAACATCCAATAAAGGATTACATACTTATGTATTTGTACAAGTAAAAGGCAATTTTGAGCACGTATTTTTAACCCACAAAAATAAAGATTTCTTCCATTTTGGAAGATAGATTACAAAATATGTCTTCTTTCCACTCTTAAGTTCTGTGGATAATTCTTGGCATGTTCTTTGAGTTAACAGTAGGTTTAAACCTACAGAAAAATCACAAGAACACACTTGTCTTTAATAATCACATGCAGTAACATTCAACCGTCCAGCCAAATAGATGACAGAATTGCTTTTCTTCATAGCATTTAATGTTTAGAATGATACCTCCTCCAACAATTAGGTAAACACACAGGTGTAAATTTGTGGATTCCATTATATCATGACCACTAGCGTAGAGTAAAATGTCCATTGGAATTCTGCAAAGAACACGATTGCTAAGATTATCCACATTTTAGCCCTTTAAGAACAAACATTTCGGCCGGGCGCAGTGGCTCACGCCTGTAATCCTAGCACTTTGGGAGGATGAGGCGGGTAGATCATTTGAGTTCAGGAGTTCGAGACCAGCCTGAGCAAGAGCGAGACCCCGTCTCTACCAAAAATAGAAAGAAATTAATTGGACAGCTAAAAAAATACATAGAAAAAAATTAGCTGGGCATGGTGGCGCGTGCCTGTAGTCCCAGCTACCCGGGAGGCTGAGGCAGGAGGATCGCTTGAGCCCAGGAGTTTGAGGTTGCTGTGAGCTAGGATGACGCCACGGCACTCACTCTAGACCAGGCAACAGAGTGAGACTCTGTCTCAAAAAAAAAAAAAAAAGAACAAACATTTCCTTTGCCTGTCCTTGAAACCACCATACTGCCAGGTGTTCTCAGCTGTTGCCCTGTTACAGTGTTTCTGTATAGGAGAAGCAAAGATCACTATTCTAGTGAGATTTTGGCTCACTTTTATTAGATAGAGTTAATTCAACATCACTGACCACCTCCTCCCATTCATAAAACAAAATTCCTATTTGTTTAAGTTACTCAGACATTTAAGATTATCAAAGTGCTTCAGAAATACAAGTTCTCAGTATGACTGCACTTCTCTTCAAAACATTCTTAATTTTTCTTACAATACAGGAACCCAATACACAGAACCATAGCATTAAATCAGAAAATTGACTAAATCCAGAGAATATTCACAGTCTTTTATTTTTATATTTAAAAAGAACAGTTACCTAGCAATTCACTTGAGGAATTTTTTCTACTGAAGTATTCATGTTAAAAGACAGATGTCCAAGAACATTCTGTTATGCTACCACTTGTAATATGAGAAGCTTTGTTGACTGGCATGTGTCACTAGCAGGGAGAGAAGCAAAGAGTTAAAAGGACACTTCAGTTTATAAACTGGGAATGTGAGGAAAGTGGTTAAGCAACCTGCCCAAAGAGAAAGTTAGTTTAGGGCAGTGAGCAGAAATGTATGTTAAATGCAAACTTCTCTAGCACAGAGTTACTTTACACTGTCAGTTCGTTATAGCTTTTAATAAGAGTCATTTTACACAGGCCGGGCGCAGTGGCTCATGCCTGTAATCCTAGCACTCCGGGACGCCGAGGCGGGCGGATTGTTTGAGCTCAGCAGTTCGAAACCAGCCTGAGCAAAAGCAAGACCCCGTCTCTACTAAAAATAGAAAGAAATTAGCTGGACAACTAAAAATAACTAAGAAAAAAATTAGCTGGGCATGGTGGCGCGTGCCTGTAGTCCCAGCTACTCGGGAGGCTGAGGCAGGAGGATCGCTTGAGCCCAGGAGTTTGAGGTTGCTGTGAGCTAGGATGACGCCACGGCACTCTAGCCCAGGCAACACAGTGAGACTCTGTCTCAAAAAAAAAAAAAAAAAAAGTCATTTTACACAGAAGTGTCAGGGATGTATCTGTTGTAAACTCAATCCTATGACAAATGCATATAAAAACTAATGGGCATATTAGGTGTCCATATACCTCTCAAATTCCTATTTTAGGATCACTCTTCTCTCCTTTAAAACTTTTCATATTACCGAATGCTGTAGAAATGAGAAATGTTTGACCTGACAGTCTTTAGAGACAACTCACCTAGTTCTGGTTTTTTTTCATTGTGCAGGTGAGAAAACAAACCCAGAGCAAAGAGCCTGCCCTTCAGTGACACAAACTTATGGCAAAGCTGGGCTAGAGCTGGGCTAGACCTGGGCTTCAGGACTTGTTCCACCAGACCCCTTCAGCCCCAAAGTGCAAACCCAGCAGCTACTTCAGATGATGCTTAATGATTCTACTCACATTTCATATTCCGTTGAAATTTTGATGGCTATTCTTTTGTTGTATGGTTTTCGGGCCTAAACATGCTAGAAATGGCAGGTGAATTGCAGGGGAAGACGCAGATGCTGCTGACAGTGAAGGCAGAAACGCACACTCCAAGAGGGCTAATGCTTAGAACACCCATCAGAATGGTGGGCTCACAGACAGGAAAGGAAATTCTCATTTTTAAAGGAATAATCTGAGCAATCTGTGTTCTCTGCAGAATCTCAACATCATTCTACTCTACCTATTTATTCTAGGTAGTGATACAATGGAATTCAACCTATTTCACCTGGGTGTTTCCCTAAATTGGTACAGGACGTACCACTCGAAATATTAAATAAGAGAGCTAGCAAGGAGAGATGTAGAAATAAACTCATGAAGGAAGACCCTAGAATGTTGTTAATTTCACATGATTGTCTACCTCCAATTATCACTGATATGCAACTGAATTATGAACTACTTTCAAAATAATTTATTGCATCAGGTGTCTGCTGTGTTGCAATTATTTTCATACTATCTCTGGTATCCTATTTCTCATCTCAGGGAAAATGCACTTCTTAAAAATCAAATATTTCTTAAATAATCTACCTCTACAAAACAAAAGCTGCTTAATGTGTACACAGACCCTCCCCCAGAATTATAACCAAAACTATCTTAGTTCACTGGTTAAAAGTATAAAACACTCAAAATGGAAAACATGTACAGTCTTTCTGGATCTTTCAAAGCCACTAACTTCCAGGTGACAAACATAAAGGAAGAATTTTAAAAATTGTTTCCTTCAATATTTAAAAATAACTAACTTCCTTCACCCTTTCCCAAAGTCCCAAACTTTCCTCTTGGTGTTTAAGAACACATGTTGACAACTCCGCCGTCCAAAACCTTAAAAATAATCACATCTATTCTACAAAGGGGCAAATAAGAAACTGTTATTGATAAGACCTGGAGAGCGTGTATTGGCTCTACACTGATGACTGGTTGACATTAAGGTTTTTCCCAATTAGCACTGAATGTCACACTGCTCAGGAGCAGTCCCGTCTGACTGTGACTGCAAACGGCTCAACCACAAAGAAAGCCAAGACCAGTTAGTTACCTTACCTCAAACTGAGGGTAGGGAGGAGTCATGGCCGAGGGGGGCCCTGAGGTTGGAGGTGGCATCCCTGAAGTGGGTGGGAACAGACCCAAAGCATTCAGATTTAATCCAGGAATTAGATGTGCTTGAAGCTGCAATGGTAAAAAGGTCCCTTTATTTGACAATTAAAAGAATCAAGAGAACGTGAACATTTATAAGTGACAATATTCAGATTGTGATCTCTTGTCTAAAAGAAAGCGATCGTCTTATGACTCAAACTTAAAGCAGATGTCCCATGTGGCTACACTTGATCATATGGCTTACGTCTGTTTACATCTCTTGGTATTTTAAAATCTGTGTGCTGGTTTGCACCCTCCTTGATCTACAGCTGTATTAAGCTGTCTCACAGACAGCCTTCCTTTCCCTTACGACCAGCTTGCAGAGCTTAGACAAAAATGTACTCTGTATACTGTGGGCCACATGGTAAATACAGACTGAACACCTACCTTGTATTAGTTGTAGAGGTAAACTAATAAGATATGTTCATTGAAAAGCAAACCAAGGTATACACAACCAGCTATTAAAAGATCGTTATTCCTTGGGTAAAATTTGGCACTCATGGGGTTAAGAAGCCTAAAACAAAGTCCAGTCCTTTGGAAATCTGGTCCCATCCCCATGTAACCACTGCAAATAAACATATCTTTAGAACGGATATAGGAGCCAGAAAGGGGATTTTAATTTAGTTTAATTTTATAAGGGTTGAGGAGGTAACGTAGAGAGTAGAATTGAGACTTGAGTGCACCTGAGAATCTTTTTAAAAGGCCTGTGAGGTTGGATTTAATCCCAATTGATTCCAAAACATTTGGACAAGCAGTTAGAATATGAAGGCAGGCAGTCATCTGGGGTGACATGATTAGCATTCTAGGTTCTTTACACAAAGGTAACATTTTCACATTTCCCTCCTCTCAGAGCTGTAGTGTTTTAGATGACTGGTTCAATTTGAGAATTTTATTTTAAATCATTTAGTTCAAAATTTAAGATGGAATTTTGAAATATTCCATTCTCTGCACCATTCCATCCATTAAGGAATGTCAGCAATTTGCTTTAATATTTAATAGCCTTAGATACACCACACAGATTGTTTTGTCATTTGAAATTCTTGTATCTCCCAAGGTTCACTGGAGTTATCAAGTAAATTTTAAACTTGTAATCTTAACATTAACTTTTATATGCATTATATCTATTGTAATCCTAATAAGCATGCAAGGTAAGTAGTAGCCCCATTTGACAGATGAGGAAACTGAGGCTCAGAGAGAATAAGCAAATTGTCTAAGAGAATAGAGCTGCAGCTCATAAATGGTTGAGCAGGGATTCAAACCTAGTTCACGTACCTCTAGAGCCCACACTCCTTCTACACTCAACTCCTCAAATTAACATGGGAAGGGAGCTACTGTATTAACCTTTTGTAGGTAGATATTAGCCTTATCTCACAGAGAAGGAAGCTTAGGCTCAAAGACTAAATAATGCGCTAAAATCACAGAGATAGCCAAGCCTAGTGTCAAATCTACTATATTCCCTACCATCCCAGGGTACTTGCTATGGTACTAAAAATCAACGAGAACTACTTCCAATGACACCACCACTAAAGAAATCAATATTAATGCGATAAACACCTTTTAACTATTCATCAAAATAAAGACATATCTGTCCTATTAAAACTAACATTCATAGAAGCAATATCATTTTCATAAGACTCCCTGATTTTCTTCATTATCTCTTCCTCAGCTTTGGCGCACGTTTCAACATTGCCTTTCACTGTGATGGTGCGTTCCGGATTATACAGCGTCAATTCCTGCAATCTGCAGAATGAAAAAGAATGAGGAAAAAGAATGAAAATTAGAGGAGGAAGACAGTTAATAACAATTCAGCCACACACGGCAATTAAAAACAAATTTTGAAGCCTGGCAGTATGCAAAAGTGGGTGGTCAAACATGATGGGAAATGAGGCCCAAAAGACACAAATCCAAGAATTGTTGAGCTGCAGGAGAGAAGAAATACCTCCCCCCTCTCACCTAGTTGGTAAAAACTGCTAATTGTATATAGTTCGATTAAAGCCATGTTTTAAACATAGCTTACTTCTTGACCACTTAAAGTTGAACCACTTTCACAATTTAACAGTGAATTGAAAAGCAACCGTTGGAAGGTTTTAGTGGAAACCAAGAACCAGAAGTACATAACCTTTAATAAGTATATTCTTAGTCTGTCCTGACCAATTCTAGGCATAACTGGCATTCTCAGGCAATTGCATTTTCTGCGTCACCAAACAGGAGGAAAGGCGTGGAAATGTTCCAAAATCACAATACAGAATTCATGTGTCTAAACTTAATTTTTACCAGCATCTTTACAATTTAGATTAATGCAGGCTGGATTTAGTCACTCCATCTTGACTAAATTTAAAAAATGGTCCGTTAATGACCATTTAGACAACAAAAGAGTTAGGTGGCAGCGGCAATATTTAGGAACTCCTTGTTTGATTCATGTCTGGTGAGGCTTCAAAATCTACCACAGATTATATCTGAGAACATGTGAACCTAAGCTGGTCAACAGCCTTGAGAGGAAAAGCAACGGGAGATTATTTGCCATGGAAAAGTATGTATGTGGAAAGGATACGGAATAGTGGTGCAGCTCTCCCTCATATTCCTGGAGTTAAATTCTACTTTCACTACCAGTAAAATGCTGTAGGCTAACCTTGAGCCAGATGAATGGAATATTATTCCTTAACTTTTCCTAAAAACTTGCTAAAAATGAAAACATTTATATAATGAAGACTTAAGAGTACTTAAAGGAGTATATAATTCTAATCTCCAGTCTCCACCCAGGCTTGCCAAGCATTTTGTATTACCATTTTTAGAACAGCTGCTTCTAGAATAGCTTTTAAGAGTTTTTCTTTTAAAACTCTCCCCTTTCTGAGCATAAGATTCAAGAAAAGGTAGTATCGTAAGTATCACCTAGGATATTTACCACTTTGTAGTTTTCTTTCTTTACGACCAAACAGGAATTTCATACTTCTGCACCACCTTCTTTGAAAACTCCTCGCTATACAAACACTCTGCCTCAGTCTTTCCCTACCAGTCTTACGAAGTTCACCAGTCTCTTCCCACCTTTTTGGGTACTGTGATAGAAACCAAGGACAGTCAGCCCCAGAAAAAGAAACACCTTTCCATATATCTGCAGAGCACCATGGACTCTAGAAGGGATAGCCTGCCTCCAAGATGACACCCACACCCAGAGAATAGGGCTGACTTGTGTAAACAATATTAGAAAAAATAATAGAGTGTAACTTGTGAGGCTATGTCATAAAAGACACTGCAGCTTCCACAGTGCTCTTTCCTGGATCCTTCACTCTGACAGAAGGCAGCCGCCATATGCTGAGGACACTCGAGCAGCTCAGTGGAGAGGTTCATGTGCTGAGGCCTCCTGCCTATAGCCAGCAGTGACCTGTCAGCAGCACTATGAGACCCTGTGCACCAGAACCACCCAGCTAAGCTGACTCACAGAAACTCGCGAGCAATCCTATCATCTCAGGATGTCAAATGTTGGTATAATTTGTTACACAGCAATGGATCATAAACTGGGTTATATATTCCAGCTTTGGGAATAAATGTCAGAAAATATGGTCAAAATTTCAGCTAGAAAATATAAATGCAAAGCATTTAGTTCTTCCTATTTAGTGAGAGTATATAATGTTCTAAGTGTGGATAGGAAACAAAGGAGGCAGCAGGCTGAGTCTCAGAAACAGAGTACAAGTATGACAGTATAGATTAGCTGAAACAGCTGAAAAGTGGGAGATGCTAAGCTTAACACAAAACATACAGCTTAAAAAGTGTTTGAGCCTGGGTACAGTGGCTCGCACCTATAATCCCAGCACTTGGGAAGGCTGAGGCAGGAGGATTACTTAAGGGCAGCAGTTCGAGACCAGCCTGGGCAACATAGTAAGACCCCAGCTCTACAAAAAACTAAAAAAAATTAGTCAGGCACAGTGGTACACATCTTTAGTCCCAGCTACTAGGGAGGCTAAGGCAGGAGGACGCTTGAGCCCAGGAGTCTGAGGTTACAGTGAGCTATGATGATGCCACTGCACTCTAGCTCTGTCTCTTAAAAAAGAAATAAAAATAAAAAAACAACAATGTTTGAAAATTTTCTAGTCCAAAAGCAAGGCAGCACTTACGGAGATATGGTGATTTTAGTGTCTGTGTCTTGTTCAATTTTTTTAAGGTTTCTTCCTTCTTTACCAATAAGACGCCCTACAAAATTATTATGAGCTAAAATCTTCAAGGGAATCTCTTCTGTGCTGTAAATAGAAAAATGATCATATAATTAGAGTAAGTATACCTACTCTTGGGTAAAAAGACAATATTCATTCATTAAACATTTACATCCTACCTACTATCTGGGAAGCATTGTGTTAGGTACCACTTGAAACTTGCTGACGAAGGGGAGGGGTGGGGGGAAAAATCAAAACAAAATAAAAACTTGCTGACAGGCTGGGCATGGTGGCTCACACCTGTAATCCTAGCACTCTGGGAGGCCATGGTGGGAGGATCCCTTGAGCTCCAGAGCTCGAGACCAGCCTGAGCAAGAGCCAGATCCTGTCTCTAATAAAAACAGAAAAAATTAGCCAGGCAACTAAAAATATGAAAAAAATTAGCTGGGCACGGTGACGTTCACCTGTAGTCCCAGCTACTTGGGAGGCTGAGGCAGGAGCTTTGCTTGAGCCCAGGAGCTGGAGGTTGCAGTGAGCTACGATGATGCCACTGCACTCCAGCCTGGGCAACAGAGGGAGGCTCTGTCTCAAAACAGCAATAACAATGACAACAAAACTTGCTAACAATTGGCCTACATTCTAGTAATGCATGAATAGAATAGGTGAAAAAATATTAGCAAGTATTTGGATAGAAGTTAATTTTTTCAATAGTTTCTCCTTTATTCACTTCAGGGAATATCTATCATGCAATGATGGATTCTCTTATTCAAACCCTTATTCCTAAACCTCTGATACCAGAACACAATGTAAAATTGCAAAACAGTACAATCCTAGTAGGAAATTTTAAAATACGTACCTAGAGATACACACATAATTTATAGAAGGAGACAGACGAAACTCAACAGTGGTTACACTTTGGGGGAAGGGGTAAGACTCAAAAGGGGACTTTCACTTTTCATTACGTACCTTTCTGAATTTCTAAGTCATATGCACATCACTGTTTAAAAATGTCATAGGAGTTTATCAAATAGTGAGTTTTTCCTTTATTTTTCTCTATACTAAAAATAATTACATTCCCATAATATAGCATCCATATATAACACTTTATCACTAAAACATATTTAAGTGTCTCCATAAATGACATATTGGTAATGAGGTCCCCAGGCTAACTCCAGCACCTTACTCTGAATTTCACTTTTAGTGTAGGGCTGTTCTGTGCAGTGAAAGTGGCACAGAACCCAATCTCCCCTCAAAGTTCCCGTGGAACTATTTAGAGTTCAAGCCTGCACCACACAGATAAACCTCCAGTTTACCTTAGTACAGAATTAGGGACGTCCCCACCTCCACACTCCTGATGCTCCAGGTTGGAGCTGGGCAGAGGACAAGAACTCAGAGCTCCAACCGGTTCTGAGTAAAGGATGAGTGAGGATTTGGGGCCTCTGTCCTGGGTGAATCCCAGGACACTTCTTGGTTCTAGGCGGGCTTCCTATGTTCCCCAATTGCCACCTCTACAGCTGAACTTTTCTTCCCCGTTATCCCTACTCACCCAATATCCAAGCATGCACGAAAATAAAAATATTTAAGTATTTAAAAGGCTTATTCTTCACAACTGAATCAGTCGTGCCAACTACTATAGCCCACCAGGATAGCATTTCCCTTTGTTTGTGGGCAATTCCCAAGAACTGTGTCATAGAAATCCACAATAAAACAGCACGAATATCAACCTCATTCACGGGATAATCCTCTTTACTCACAATTTTATATCTTGAGCTTCCTTATGCATAATCTCCAGGATAGACTTACAAGCCGCAGAGGTACCTTCGGGGGTAGACAAGATAGTAATTGATTTCTCAGCAGCCCCTGCATTCTCCTTACGATGGACATCGATCCTGACAGTGGGCGCAAGCAAAGAGGAAAGCAAGAGCTGTGAGCATGTTTCACAACGGTCTGTATCACCCACTGTGACGTCGCAGGTCTTCTGGGCAAAGAGCAGATGACTCACTTCCCTCAAGAGCATAAACTCTTGATAAACTGTCAATACTGATGCCTTAGAGACAAGTTTTAATTCCAGGAATACTCCCCTTGCTCTTTCCTCAGTCCAGCTAAGCAGGAACATCTTTTCATCCTGCCCAAGCTATTTGTACTTACATCTTCTTTTAGATGCCACAGAAAAAAACGTCTCATGTCAAACAGCCTGGATTGAGACAAAAAGATCTCTTCTTGCTCTACAACAAATAGGAACTGGAGCACATGCCAAGAAAGATGGAGTTGGGATCCCACAAGCCAGGTCGAACTCTTTATTCTGCACAGTACATCCACTATTCTATTCATTGTATGAGCAGATTTCACGCATCTGCTTTCCCTTTGCAAAGTTCTTCCTACGTTTTGCTTCCTTGATAGAAGAAAGTCTGCAACAAATAGTAATAGGAGTGGGACCCACAGAAATGGCAATTCTACTACAAAGAAAAGCAACTGGCTGATAAACTCAAAATGATGTTTAATCTCACTGGTACTTATATACATGCCAATTAAAACAAGATGTCATTTTCTTCCAGACCTGCAAACATTTTAAAATAGACAAGATTAAGTATTGGCAAGATATCAGGTAACAGGGCACACCCACACTTTGGGTGGGAGTATAGAGCAAACTGGCAGGACCTATGAAAGGCAAAATGCTTATCACCTTTTGACTCAAGAACTCTACTTCTTGTAACATCTACAGATACTACTTCATATATGGGCCAAGAGTGGTGTTTCTCACTCTAGGCACTGTTAACACTTCAGGCTAGATTCATTCTTTGTTGTGGATGGGCTCTCCTGTGTGTTGTAGGATGTTTAGCAACATCCCTGACCTCTATACCCACTAGATGCCAGTAGCACACCTCCCACCCAGATATAACAGCAAAAATGTCCCTTATATTGCCAATTGCATGCTGGGGAGCGAGGAGGAAGAATTGCTCCTGGCTGAGAACCACTGGTGTAGGAATGTTCACTGGGACACTATTTACAAAAGATGGAAAGAAAATTAGGATTACCTTTAAATGTCCATCAGGAAGAGATGGTTAAATAAGAATATAGCCATATCATATAGCTGTTTTTTAACAATATAAAATTACAGGTACCAACACAGTAAAAAGTCCTGATCTTAAGTGAAAAAATACAATACATACCATGATATGATTTTTTAAAGTTACACATTGGTAAATGCAACAAAAGTCCTATAAAGATACATCCCCAACTTAACAATGGCTACCTCAGAGGGTGAGATAATTTTTAACTTGCATATTTTGAATCAAATACAACACAAGTTTGCTGTTGTTTAGAAAGGACAAGAAAAAAATCAAATACCCAAAAATGTGTGTTTTAGGGAAAATTAAGTACTTGTTGAAAAAAAAGTACGTGTTGAGCCCTTTTGGTCACTCAAACACACAAAGATAAAGAGCTACATAACTTGTGGCCATAAGAACAACCACTTCATCATGTCAATAACATCATGGTTTCGTTTTCATTTTCTTGAATGTTTCGTTCAAATTGAAGATTCACCTCAGACATAAAACTTACAACTAAACATAAGGGCAATGTAGAAATGAAACAAACAAGGGATACCTAGAAATAATTTAAAAATAGCATCTTAGATATTATAACAGTCCCAATCTTGAGGACCATCCTCCCAGCCACAGTTTCTATCCCCGATCACTGTCAGTGATGCTTGTCTTCTGGTAACATGTTAATATTCCTCCCTCCAGTTTATTTCCACCCTTTCACTGTGTTGAAGACTTCTAAAATCTAGTACCCTGAGAAAAGAGAATGTGGCTTTGGAGATTAGGGTGGCCCTCTGAGACCATTCCAGAAACAGAGATTCTGATAACGACTAATTTCAACAGCAAGAGTTAATTAAATCCACCGGCAGAGCTCTGCAAACGAATCATCGGATATAACAAAAATCACTTCCCTTCTTCTCCATCCCCCATCTTCCTGCCTTAAGTAAAACAAACAGTTCAATTTAAGTCACAGCTCTTTCATCTGACAAGGAAACAAGTAACTCGAAAAGTAACTCTAATCTGCCTCGCACGACAAGGAAAGGAAGCCATGTAATAAGTTTCTGCAACTGATGGTGGATCAAGGGAGGCAAGAAGCCCTTAAATTTTAAGATTAAAGCCAGGCAAACTGATCTGGCTCTGGTTCAGTTGTCTTCCTCACCCCCTACACGATGAGGTCAGGGCCATTAAAGTTACACACAGGTAACCAGCACCAAACATCTCCTGATTCAAAGCAGGAGAAGGCAGGATTAGACGCCACTGCAGGGGGAGTGGGCATGCAACCACCACTAAACACAGCTCTTTTTGGCTCTGCATGGAAAATGGGTCGGCTACTTCAATATGGGCATGGTGCTTACGATGAATATGCATATCCTCCTAGGCCTGTTGGAACAAACACATATGAAGGTATATACACAGCACTGCAGTTCTAACGCTGAGAGACAGACTATGCTTAATTCCTTAGATCACATAAAATGAAATCATTCTCCTTTCTAAATTTAAAAGGCAAAACAACTCAGTCATTTCTGTAGCAGGCCCAAGGGTTGTGGAATGACATTGTTTGTACACAACCACTTCTCCATGGTACACTCACAGGTTCTCAGGAGACATGGCCGTAGCAGGCCCATAGATGTGCCTTGCTCCAATCTACAGGGCTAGGGATGGGGTGAGAGCTCATCACCAAACTCCTTTGGGTCAAGATATCCACATATTGCACAACAGTATGGTTTAGAAAGCAAAACAACTAACATAGACTGCACCGGAGCTTCTGCACTGAGAAAGTATCTTAGATACACATAAAAGGCTTCAAACGTAATTCACACATCATCCTTTCAGTCATTTGACAAATACAAGAGGCTTCTCTGTATCAGGCAAAGGACTTAGCACTGGGGCTCTGTTTGGTAGACAGTGGTAAATAAAACCAAACAGCCCCTGCTTTCTACTCCTGGAAATTTAGCTCCATCATTTGGACAGGAATCTTCCAACCCCTTAAAACCTTCCAATTAAAACTATCAAACAATAGTCTAAAGAAAAGGCCATTCTAACTACATGGCTTAATCACCATAAGATGGGCGATTCTTTACTCACATAAAAACTGAAAAACCATCTCTGTGTTGAGGCCACAGATGAAATGGCTTGGACCCAGAAAATCACTTCTACAAGCAGGCAAGGCAGGTAGGGGGTGGAGGGTGGGGCAGAGAAGCTGCCCTTTTGTCTGCCAGGGCCTCCCTAACCAGAAGCAGATTAGGTATCATTTGTTTTCCATTCATGTGTGAAAATTTCAGGTTCCCTTTGAGATTAAGGTTTAGCCCCTGATTTATACAAAAATGAACACTGAGTTATCAAATCACCAGGTTTTTGCACATTCCCAAGTACTGTACAAGGAGGGTGCATAACCATGTTCAAAAGGGCACCAAGTACCAGAACAACATACTCTGACCCTGAGATTCCAAGGAGGACACTGATGCCCACCACACCCAGCAATACTCACTTGGACTGGGTCTGTTTGGTGATGTTCCGAATGGTGGCACCTTCTTTTCCTATGATGGCTCCAACGAACTGGGTGGGGACCAGGAGGCGCAGAGGCAAGTCACATGGTTTCTGCTTGGACACTGACCCTGGAGACCCCTGCCTTGACGAGCCTCTCTGCCCAAGCCCACGGCGACCTCGAGGCTGCTGCAAGGGGTTCTGCTGGGCAGCCGTTTCATCGGGGATATAGGCTACTTTCAAGGTGAAGTTCTCTAACTGGAATCCATTCAGTTTGTCTAAAGCTCTGAAAGTTGACAGGGGACAGGGGATAGGAAGAGAAATGGAGTGATATAACAAACCTTTTAGCAAAGCAACACCCATCTCTTTCATTCAGGATTATTGGCTCTAAAACTTCTGAAGAAAGCCACTGCACAAGTCGCAAACCCAGAACACACAGAATCCTCCCTCAGTCCCCACATCACCACCAGCTCCCACATTTTTCCTTTGATGTACACAATCTGCACATTGTCCAACTCTTGATTAAGTGTAGCCCATGAGGTTAGTGTTAGTAGCAGCTAGGAATACCCAACCAGCAAGAGACAAGAGAACGGGCAGTTCTCGTCCTGGCTAGTGCTTCCACATCAGAATGGAAGACGCATTAGAAAGACGTACCTCTCTATATACTGCACCCTCTAAAATGATACAGGTGTTTAAAACATTTCAACAATCGATGGACAAATATCTCTAAGCCATTCACAAGAGACTGGTAGAATTTAATACTCAGGATGGTCAATCACTCAAAATCTCAGTACCTATTATGAGCCAGTCCCCGAGAAACAGAGGTCCCTGAAATTGTAGATTTTACGATCATATTTGGGGCAATGAGGCAGGGGTGAATCCAAAAAAGAAAACGAAGTTACTTTTTAATCTAACCATCCATCAATCACACAATTGTGGTCATGACAGACATTGCTCTGTGGTTTGCTCTTTTTCCAAATACAAAAGGTCTTGGGATATTTTGATGTGATTTCTGTGTCAGAGGGCATTCTTTCCATAAGCCTCACAGGATGACAACAAGCACATGCCACATTTACTATACAATGCGCCGACGACAGAACCTTAAGTTAACATATTGCTCTTTACTTTCCTCTTGTCCCCCCCTTTTTCTTAAGGGAATGTGGATTAAGGGCCCTGAAATATTTTGATTATTTCTAAAGGAATACAACAGTTGAGAAATTTACTATTTGCATATTATAGAAAGTTGGAGTCGCAGATGTTTCAACCAACTAGAGATTCCTTCAAAGCAACTTTAAACCTTTTTTAAGTCAGGGGTGTATAGATCATTGAAAGTTCTATCGGGGAAAAAAAATTAAGGAAACCTGAACCCGACAAAGAAATCAACTCTAACTAGGAATAAAAGGCAGTATAGTGAACTATCATATCCTTTCCCATTATAAACAGCATTGCCAGCTTCGGAAGAGAATTAGTAAATTTTGATGATGAAATTAAGCCAGTAATGTTGCAAAAAACTACATAACTTCTTTCTTGAATGCGACAAACATCCTCCTCCATGAGTATAAACAGAGGTAAGCACATAAGTTACCAGATGCTTCTAAATATTCTGGACTATCTAAAGTCACATGTCACAACATGGCACAAACTATAACTTCTAAATTTCATTGTGCTGCTTTAAAAAGATTTTTCTTTAAGGGGAAAAGAAAAGATTCTCTCACTCAGGAGGTCCATGGCACTGTGCTCCAGTATCCAGTGTGAGTCCGAGCCCCAAAGGCTCCAAATTCAGGCTGCTCCAGGCAGAGACAGACGCCCCTATTGGGCAGATCCAGCTGTCTAACCACCAACGAAGCAGAGTTCCTAACCCCTCAAACCACAGTGCTCCAAACTCAGTCACAGGTGAAAAAGTACAAAAGTATAATAACTGCAGAACAATGACATTCTCATGACTAAAGATCCTAAGTTTCTGAATTTTAAATAAACCACTGAAACCTTTCTATGCACAAAGTTTGATATTCAGCTATATCATAGGGTGGGTGATCTGCTGAGTTCATGGGGAAAAATTTGAGTATTTTCACCAAACCTATAGTATATGTAAGGCATGAGATGAACAACTGTCATCACAATTATTCTAAACATATGCATTCAATTCAACAGAACAAAGATGTTTATCCTACATTGTATATTGCTCAGGATGCTGTTTTTCATCATTACTTGACTCTTTGCTCTTGAGGCTATTTTAAAAGTCATGTAGAAAGGCCGGGCGCGGTGGCTCACACCTATAATCCTAGCACTGTGGGAGGCCGAGGCGGGTGGATTGTTTGAGCTCAGGAGTTCGAGACCAGCCTGAGCAAGAGCGAGACCCTGTCTATACTAAAAATACAGAAAGAAATTATCTGGACAACTAAAAATATATAGAAAAAATTAGCCGGGCATGGTGGTGCATGCCTGTAGTCCCAGCTACTCAGGAGGCTCAGGCAGTAGGATCGCTTGAGACCAGGAGTTTGAGGTTGCTGTGAGCTAGGCTAACGCCATGGCACTCACTCTAGCCAGGGCAACAGAGCGAGACTCTGTCTCAAAAAAAAAAGAAAAAAAGTCACGTAGAAGATGCTGAGTAATTTTGTTAGTTGGTAGCACTTAACTGTATTGATGAAAAGCTTTGTTGGGATGGATCACAGTTTAGAGCTGAAAGGGGTTTTTTTTTTTTTTTTTGGAGACAGAGTCTTGCTCTGTCACCCAGGCGAGAGTGCCGTGGCATTAGCCTAGCTCACTACAACCTCAGACTCGTAGGCTCAAGCGATCCTCCTGCCTCAGCCTCCTAAGTAGCTGGGAATATGTGTGTGCACCACAACACCCAGCTAATTTTTTAAATTTTTAGCAAGGATGGGGTCTCGCTCTTGCTCAGGCTGGTCTCGAACCCTGAGCTTCAGCCATCCTCCCACCTGGGCCTCCCAGAGTGACAGAATTACAGGCATGAGCCCAGCTCTGAAAGGGTCTTGATAGAGGTAATGTTTCAACTTGAGAATGAGTGGGAAGGAATGAAAGAAGAAATGAGACCCAGAGAAGTTAAACTTACCAAGAGTCCACACATACAGATCTGAATAGTGAAAAAGAATATGGACTAGAGACCAGAATTCTAGTCCAACTGGAACATTAAGCAGCCATGTTACCTCGGAAAGGTCATTTTCCTGTTTGGCATTAGCTGCCTCACCTGTAAAACTAAAAGATTAGACGTGATTCCTTTCAGCTCTGAAATTCTATGTCTAAAATCTCCCTTTTCTTATTCTCAGATGCCACTGCTGTATATTACACATAGGTCCTAACAAAATGAGGTTTAACCATTACTGAAAAATCATAAATTCTCTCCTTGTACCAAGAATAAGAAGTTCATAGATACAATTCAGCAATAATTATCGAAAGCCTTGTAACAGCACTGCAGGCATCTGCATCTTAAGGCAACAATTACAGCTAAAGCCCAAATATGTATTTGCCTACAAAGGGCTTCATGACTGAATTTGTTCTAAAAGGGGGGTGGGAAGGAAACACCTCGATGGCGTACAATAGAGCTGCAGTTCCCAACCCATGGGCCTCAGACCAGTACCGTGGTCTATTAGGGACTGGGCCCCACAAACACTGTCTTCCATGAAACTTAGAAAGGGGATGGAGGGAGGGGGTGCACACACAGCAGGAGATGAGTGGCTTGTGTTAGCAAGCTAAATTTGTATTTACAGCTGCTCCCCATCACTCACATCACTGCCTGAGCTCCACCTCCTACTCCCATCTATCCCTCCACACCCGCCCCATTCCGTGAATCTGGTCCCTGGTGCCAAAATGCTGTGGGACCACTGCTAGAGGATTGGATATATAAACTGTAGTGAAGATGAGATGCTGTATATAGATAACAGCACAAACATATTTAATGAAAAAACAATCCACAAGACTCCGCAGAATGATTTTAGTAATTTCGAAAGTTATGATGCATGGGACAAAGTCTATGAAAGTCTGGCGAATTTAACAGCGATAAGCTATTTCTGAATAGCAAAATGGCAAGAAATTTTTGTTTCGCTGCTTTATTTCTTTTTCCATGGTAAATCTTCTATTTACATAATTTTAAAAGTTTAAGTGAGAATTTCCTTCCCTTCAGCTATTGGCCATGTTTCTTCAAACACTTCTAATGGTAACTACGTTTACCTGGTAACTACGTAGTAGTTATCCACACTGCAATAAAGGAGCTGCAACGATAGCTTCTAAGTATGAATAGACATTCATGTTCCCTAACAAAATAAACATCAGTACAACCCCAAACAAGAGACAGTATAAGAACAAAATGCCTAAACATTGTAAGGGGTTATTTCTTGTCACACATGACAAATCCTCCAGCGTAAAGTCTGTCCTGGACTGTTTTATCTCAGCAAGCCTGGAAGATGTAAGTGAGCCTCTGTTGCTCCAAGGAATGAAAGGTGCATTTGCTAGCACTGCTATTTTTAATGAAAAAAACTAATGAAATAAGATTTAAACCTTTATTTTTTATTAATTTCATTATTTTAATAAGTTGCGAGTTCAAGACTTAAGCCTAAAACAATCATATGTATTACCTCTGCGTGCTATTAACCTTTGATTTATCTTAGCCACAAGGTGGCAGGAATTTCCATGTTAAATTCTGTCTTACAGACATAGTCATATTTGAGGAATCCTCTTAAAAGTGTCATTCATAGAGTTTTAAGTAATAGAGGCTGCTACAAACATTTTAAAACTAGTTCCCTAGCTCCTCAGCAAATAACAGGGTATTAGCAGCAATAAAACATATTAGAAAATGAATAGCTAACTTTTAAGCTCTATTTTAATACGTGTTTTGGAGGCAATAACTTAGTTCCTCTCAATAGCCTCATGAGCTAAAGACTCTAATCATTCCCATATTAGAGATGGGGATGAACCATCACAGATTAGCTTGACCAAAGTCACAGCTAGAAAAGTGGTGACACACAGAGTCCATTCCCTGCACACTGACTCCAGAATTCAACTCCAAACCTCCAAGCTCTACTCACACCTTCACATGCACATCCCAGTCACATAGCTTTCCAAGTGGCAGGTGCTCAGAAGAGAAAATTGAGACTATCCATGCAGTCCTCATGACCTAAAGATTGAGCTTTGGGTTGCCTAACAAGGAAGGTATGGAGAAATGACACCAGGGTGGTTTAGGAAGCAGGCTGTCAGGCCAGAGCCCACAGAGCAGGCTTTCAGGGTTCTCTGGAACAAGTGCTGGAAGACACTTCAAGCTGCTTAGAAGCAGCCCAGAACCAGCAGGTTAAACACAAGTTACTATTTATTGAGTGCCTATGTGCCAGGCCTGTTGATAAGACTGTTTTCTATAAATATTTTGAGAACATACATGTGCATGAATACATTTCTTTTATTTTTTGCAGAGATGGGGGCTCGCTGTGTTGCCCAGGCTGGACTTAAACTCCTGGGCTCAAGTGATCCTCCTGCCTCAGCCTCCCGAGTAGCTGGGACTACAGGCACGCGCCACCATGCCCATACATTTCTTTTATTTTTTGCAGAGATGGGGGCTCGCTGTGTTGCCCAGGCTGGTCTCAAACTCCTGGGCTCAAGCGATCCTCCTGCCTCAGCCTCCCGAGTAGCTGGGACTACAGGCACGCGCCACCATGCCCGGCTAATTTTTTCTATATATTTTTAGTTGTCCAATTAATTTCTTTCTATTTTTAGTAGAGATGGGGTCTCGCTCTTGCTCAGGCTGGTCTCGAACTCCTGAGCTCAAACAATCCGCCCGCCTCGGCCTCCCAGAGAGCTAGGATTACAGGCGTGAGCCACTGCACCCGGCCCCAAATTGTTTCTTTTTAATCCTCATTTTGTAGTCGAGAAAACTGAAGCTCAGAGCCCACACTTTCCTCAATACACCCAATGCCTCTCAAAATTCTCCTCACAGAATGAGCAGCACTCCATATCCCTTTTTTTTAAAATAGCTTATTATGGCTGGGCATGGTAGCTCATGCCTGTAATCCCAGCACTGTGGGAGGTCAAGATGGGAGGATCACTTGAGGCCAGGAGTTCAAGACCAGCCTGGGCAGCAACCAGCATAGAGAGACCCCGTCTCTCCTAATAATAGAAAAATTAGCCAGGCTTGGTGGTGTCTGTAGTCCCAGCTACTCGGGAGGCTGAAGCAAGAGGATTGCTTGAGCCCAGGAGTTTGAGGTTGCAGTTAGCTGATGACAGCACTGCACTCTAAAAGGGGCAACAGAGCAAGACTCTGTCTTAGGGAAGAAAAAAAAAAAAATAGTGTATTAGGAAACTCTAATAGACAACAATTTTCGTAACATTGTATAATAGAGTTTTCCATTTTTTTTTTTTAGATCTATTAACTTTCTCTAAATACCCAATTGCTTTCTAATTCTCTTCAATCTTTAGAATTCTTGGGGAGGGAGTGAGAACACTATTCTTATAAGGAAACTTGACGTAGACAGGAACTATGAATAAAATTGCGTGGTCCCTCTCCAAATACTCTCATCACTGGAAGGCTTGTCCTTGAGGACAGAGACTTTGCCTTTATTCATTGGCAACTTTTGGTCAAGTTAGTATTCAATAAATGTTAACTTATTAAATATTAGATGAAGGGCAATGATGGCTACTTTCCTAATTGAAATGACTAAATTACACAATTCTTAACAGCCTTTTCCTGCCCTCCCTGGCATCAATAGCAGCCCGCCAATCTCCAACAACCACCATAAAGAATTTTGAGAACGTCAATGTCTCCACATTCAGCTTGCTGTCATGTTAGTATTATTTTCAGCAATAATTCTGCCTTGACTACCTGGTCTATGTTTCTTGTGCTTATACTCTTAACGCTTCAATTTTTTTTTAGGGGCAGGGGGGCTAAATGCTGATGAACTCATCCTACACCAAAGATCATCTTATGTCTCTTCAAAGCTATATAGATTATGTCTCCAATATATGCTCTCCCGTTTGACTAAGCTGTCAAATTAAGCATTTTTTTTCCCTTTAGCTAGATAGTCACATCCAAGTTTTCAAATAAGGAAACTAGAACAGACCTCTGACAGTCTCTAAATATCCTCAGGTTTATCATATCATCCCACATTTTCTAATCAACAATAAAACACAGAAGGCCAGGGAAGCCTCCCTCTGCTTTTTCACTGTCCTCACTTTTATCCCCCAATCTACTGCAGGTATAAAGGGATCAATTTTCCTCTTCTTCTTACATGATATGATTGAAGAACAAAATTTGTAAAAATCAATTTGTGTTACAACTCATACCACAATTTCTAAAATGTCCAAGACCTCATATAAACAGTGCTAAAATTTGTTAAATGAACAAAGGATGCAAACAGAAGGAAAAATAGAATATGTTTAAACATATTAAAACCCCTTGAGTCTCACTTAGGAGAAAAATGAAAATTAACACGAGATACCACTTTCACCTACTAGATCGGCAAAGTTTGATAAAGCCCTGTGTTGGGGAGTGTATGGAGAAACAGACTTTCATACAATGCTGAAGAGAATTTAAACTAGTCCAAGCGCTATAAAGGATAAAATTACAAATGCAATTCTACTTCTCAAAATGTATCCTATAGATATCTTCACACACATGCACAGTAACACATGCAAAAAGATTCGATAGAGCATTGGTCATAACTGCAAGAGACTAGAAACCTAAATATCCAAATGAGGATAAATCATTCTATAGCCATATAATCAAATACTATGCAACTATAAAAAATATATTTATATGTACAAGACACTCAAATATTATGGTATCACTTGTGTAAAAGGAGGAAAAATACACACGTATCTGTCTTCTATGTGGTTCTCTCACACAAGGGATGAGGTTGGGGAAATAATACTGGGAGGAAGATTTCCACTATGTGACCTTTAAAATTTTAAACCATGTGAATATTACCAGTTTAAAAAATAAAGTTCCATTTGTGTTATACAAATTGCCATGTTCTTCCCAGTCTTATCTTTCCTTTCACAGTCCTACTCTGAGTGGGTACTGTTTTGGTAACCTAGCTCACTTCCTGCTCTTGCAGCTTGTTTCATCTTTCTCCTTTAGTGCTCAGGGTCAGCCAGCGTGGTCTTCCCTTTCAGCTTTCCCACACGGAGGACAGGCGTCTGTTCCTCCCTGTACTGTATCTGGAGATGGTTAAGACTTTTGTAGTCCGCTGACAGCGCTGTGCTGCTGGGCACTTGGTGTACCATTCCTCCGCGTTCATGTTCTGAACAGATCTGTCAAAAGCAGTATTCATGGGACCCCCATTTTCTTTCTTGTGCTCATTAAGTTTATTAGATAATTAAAAGCCTATAGAATTATCTTTTCCTAGGGCAGATCATCTGATCTGTAAAATATTGCCTGTCAATTGCATTGGAATATATTTTTTTCATAAATCTAATAGCGAATTACATTGGTCCAATGTCCACACATTCCCAATGACAATTGCAATCAGAGAAATCAGTGAACAAGATGATTTAACTAACACTGTTGTTAATTTAACACACGAGCAACTTACCAGCTTTGGATAAAATAGCAGTAATATGTGTATCGTACCAATAAAGGGGAGAGGGAGACTTTTTGTAATTTGGCAACGATACCTAGGCCCGGAGCTTTTTGTAAAGAGGGTGTAATTCAGCTTCATACTAGATCACTCAATTATTGGCATTAAAGATATACTTGAAAATGTAATAAAAACTTTAACCAATGCAGATTCTTGCTAGACAAACTTTCAAAAAACAACAACAAGGGGACCATTGCAGGGTCAAATTTTGCAAAGTAAAGTTTCTTTCCTGCTACCCACCACCTCTTCTCCAATTGTGAAGTCCACAAAATATAATTTACTATATTTAACCTAGTTATTATATATATATATATGTATGTATGTGTGTATAAAAAGTTTTAAACTGCTTACTGTCTAGCTTGGTCCTTACTGGAATAGGTTACATTTACGACTGCAGTTTCCGAGTCAGTGTTCACTAGAGGAAGAAAAAAACGAAGAGAAGAAAAGTTAGTTTTCTTTCTACTTCCTTCCTTTTACAAAATTGAAAGCAATTCAGAAGACATGTACCTTGCTCACAGCTTTCTACCACTCCATACTGGACTAGTAAACCATCCAGCACCTATCAGGAGGGGGAGAGAAAATTATAAATTTTGAGTTTCCCAAGTTATTAGCAAGGTCAGGAATGAATATGACTTAAAGTCACTAATAACTGTGATAGAAGAGAGTTAAAAAATGAATTGGGACTTTGGACTGTGGAACTATGGGGATGGACAAACGGCTCGCTCGGTGGGCTTCTCTCCTGCCCATTCCTAGATTGCTGGTGTTAATCTCCTTTCCTATGGCCAACCAAGAAGAAATAGTGGCTCAGCAAAGGGTTCAAAGCCACAGCCACCTGGCTCCTGGGACGGAAGGAGAAGGAGCATATATTTCTCACACATACATGAACGCATCATCATACTTCCTCCTTGTATACAAAGTCACAAGATAGGTGCCCGAGTTAAGAAACTAACGTTTTATCTGTAAGATGTTCCTTTACAAAGGACTTCCTTTTACAGCTCTAGTGGGTATAAGAGAACAGACTGCTCTCAAGGCAGGCAGCAAGATGAAGGAAGCACAGTTGATATTCTACCTGGAGTCTTGAATTAAAGACCAACATAAGTAGTTATAAACATGTAGATAGAAAAGGTGTAAAATGAAGTGAACATCTCTAAATCTATACTGGGTTGTAAAATTTGAAGCTGTTTGTACCACATTTCCTGTAGCTGTATTATTATATTGTGCATGTCATTCTAATGGTGAGGCTGTTAAAACAGTAACTATAAATTTATTATAATATCTACTGCAGATGTACATCTCATCAATGTAAACCAAATTCAGGTGTCCTACGTTTCCAAGAGCTGTAACAAATTTGTCTTGAAAAGTAAAAGAATATGTTCCTGTTAGAATCTAACTGCAACAAGAAAAATAAATAAATTTCTATAAATTACAGTGAACCACTTACTCACCAATTTAATTGCAAGTTTTTTTACTACTTTTTTTTTTTTTTAAATATAGACACAGGGTCTCACTCTCTTTCAGGTTGTTCTCCAACTCCTGGCTTCAAGAGATCCTCTGGCCTCGGCCTCCCAGACTGCTAGGATTATAGATGTGAGCCCGGTCTCTAATTGCAAATTTTAAAGGGCAGTCCTTTGAAAATGTTTTCTGGCCCCAGGACACAACAAACCATTAAGAAACATGGTAAATTTTTATGGTGATTTCCTACAAAACTTTTAAGCAATTTTGTCTGAAGCAATGCTTATTGTATGTGGTATCTTTTAGGCTTTCGTCTACTGGTTCCAATTTGAAATCCATATAAAGGTTTGTCTGGGGATGAGCTTTTTGTTTTTTCTTTTAAATAAGGTTAATCCCAAATTGTGAATGGAATGCCCTTTCATAGTTAAGTTTTGACTTGCTGAATTTCCTTTGAGTGGTCTATACCAGTAGAAGCACATTAATCTTTGTCTCTAATTAGTTCCTGTTAAGTCATAAAGCTGAAATTTAAAAAATTGTTGTTCTGAGCACTTAACTGCTACCACATAAAATTCCATTCGTCAGTCTCAGCCACTAGTACGTATGTGTGCTTCATGAGAACAGTTATGTTTTGTTTACTGCTCTCTATCCCCAGCACTAGAATCTGCAGGTATGAAAAGACATTCAAATATTTCATAAGTGAAGTGAATACTTCACAGGAGGAAATCCTGGTGTAGATTATTAGGAACAGTACTCTTAGTAAAAGTGCTCATCTGCTTTACAGGTAAATATGCCATGTAATGTTGATCACAGACACATTTTATAAAGGCCAAAAAATAGAAAACCTCTCATAATGCCATCCAAGGAGAAAACATACAATAGGCAGTTTCTTAAAATGGGAAGAAAAGGCAACCTACTTATATCTTTTACATAAAACTGAAAAGTTTTTAATACCAAAATGTTTTAATTCATACATAAGTTAGAATTCTAACAAGGTATTTTAATTTACTCCATCTTAAGCAATTAAGGAAGCAGGAAGGGTACATCCACCATTTTAAAATTTAGCTTTTAAATGAAAGCCACACTAATAGTAGAGCTTTATAGCAACTTGAATATGTTGAGAGGCAGGGTAGGAGGGGTGCAGGGAATAGGGAGAGGACCATTGCCAATTTAGTATATTTAAATAATATCATTCTTAATTTTCCCTAAAAGCAATTTGTTCAGTAATTAAATACATTAGTCTCCAGAGTTTAGCTTATACCGCCTTAACTTTCATTACTCTTAGAGACAATACTACAAAAGTTATAACTTGATCTATAAACAATGTTGACTAAACCTACAATAACACTGATAAAACTAATGTTCTCCAAAAGCTCCCCTGAGAAAGTGATACAGAAATTATATTCTTAGACATATGCACACATAAATAAGTAAACTTTAACTTTAAAAAAATCGATTTATCTACCAGTGGAATGTTTAAAGAAAAAATATTTCTAAAAATTGAGGAACTATACATCAAAATTTTCATTGCATATATCATATAGAGTTTACTATCTTAAAACAAGAATTGTGTATAAACATTCTATTTCTGAGAATAAATAAATGGTAACAGCTGCCAACTATCCTTTGTGCAAAATCTCTAGAAAAACAACTGGAAACCACAATCCTGTGCACTAAAAATGGTGAACTTTATTGTATGTAAACCTTACTTCAATAAACCTGACTCTAAAACCAAAAACACTATAATCCTTAAAAGAAATAGGCCCAGTATCAATCTTCGTACCCAGCTGTTAACAAATTAACACAACCCACAGGATTTTACCTAGACACTGTGGATGTATTTCATTCAATCTTTGTTGTCTTACTCAAAGTTCTATGCACAAGTTTTGGAGGTAGTAACAGAGAATGGGGAGAGAACTGTCAATAGCCTAAAACAATCCCTAAATCTTAAAAGGGTTTCCAACTGCCAAATGATGAACCAGTGCTATAGTATCCAGTTTCCCATCAATTTACTAAGCAGGCATTATCTGAATATTCTCTTTTATGTCAAGCAGGGCTACCAAATTGTACCACACCATGCCAGCCCACTGAACTCTCAGAGAGTAAACAACTTACTCTGGATGGGTTGTGACTTTTTGTCTAATCCTGTATTAAACAAGAAGACAGGACAATGTTCCTGTTACCTGTCACAAATTACCTGACCTGGGTTCTTCTCTCACCCTCAGTTCCTAGAACATTTGTATTTTCTTTTTTTTTCCTTTTCTTTTCTTTTTTTGAGACAGGGTCTCACTCTGTTGTGAGACTGGGCTAGAGTACAGTGGCATCATCATAGCTCACTGCAGCCTCCAACTCCTGGGTTCAAGTGATCCTCTTGCCTCAGCCTCCCGAGTAGCTGGGACTATAGCCGTGCATCATCAACTCTCTGTTGCCCACACTGGTCTTCGAACTCCTGGGCTCCAGTGATCCTCCCACCTCAGCCTACCAAAGTACTAGCATTACAGGCATGAGTCACTGCACCCAGCCGAACATCTGTATTTTCTAATTCTCCTATCAATGTCAGCCAAAATGTTTGTTTTTAAGTTTTAAAGGCAAAAAATCCCCCCAAACAAACAAAAAAACAACCTTCCACTGTACATTTCCAACACTTTCACAAATCTCTAAGAAACCAAACTTCCCATAACTAAATGAATTTATTTTACTCAAGCTGGAAAGGAAACATTTGTCTACGCTTAAGTAAGTTTTTAATTCCAACTGGCGGAGAGAAAGGGTACTGATGCAAATTAAAGCCTCTCTGAGGCTTTAGAATCCCCCCTTTTATGTATTGAGGACTTGAAACCCTCAAAAGTTCAGGGTTTTTTTTTAAAGTGTTCATCTAAATATAGAAATAGCATGGAAACAATCACATGATAAATGCAAATATCACTTTCCCAAACATAGTGGTAAAGAATTAAGATCATACTGGCCAAAGGCAGAAACCACCCAAATGCCCATCAACTGACGAATGTAAGAGATAAACAAAACGTGGTATATCCGTACAATGGAATATCATTCAACCATAAAAAGGGAAGTACTACTTATACACACTACAACCTAGATGAACCTTGAAAATGTTATGCTAAGGGAAAGGAGACAGCCACAGAAGATTCGTGTGAAATGTTCATAATAGGGAACTCTGTCAAGATAGAAAGTAGATTAGTGGTTGCTCAGGGCTGGTGAGAATGGAAGGTGGAGGGCAACAGCTACAGGCTTCTTTGTGAGGTGATGAAAATGTTCTAAAACTGTGGTGGTGGTTGCACGTATCTCTTTACATACTAAAAACTCCTGAATTGTATACTTTAAATAGGGAATTTTATGGTATGTGAATTATATAGCAATTAAAGTGTTAAAAAAAATCAGATCAACAATATTATCAGGAAATGGCCTAATTTTTTTTTTTAATTTGAAGTAGCAGAAAAACTATTTTTGTGCTTCCAGTGTTGTCAGATTTCCCCTGCATGAGCCTTAACACCCACAAAACAGCTACATTTCCGTGGCTACCACTGCAGGCATGAAGTATGTAATTTATGCTCTGCAGACACACCACTAAGGTCCCATCACCTTTGAACTATCTGAAACAAGAGTAGGAGCGGCACGCTTGCCTCCAGCCCAACACCCCATGACTATCCTCTTGACAGAAGTTACTACCCTTCAGTGATTTCAAATTGCTATAGATGTTGTCCAGACTTCAACATGGTGTAGGAGGTTGTCTACCTGTTCCATACACTTCCCTACGACTACGCTCTATCACACCCCTCAAGGCTGGGTTAAGTACCTCTCTCCCCCAGCTTCCACAACACCTGTTCCTGGAAATGAAAGCAATGTCATTTTATCATCTCTTTCCTGATCTTTATTCTCCCACTAGACTAGTGATTACTAACTATAGTGATGTGATTGTCAGGTGTGTCACAAGTAATCTACTTTTCATAGTTAACCCTGGCTTCCATGTTTAAGCTGGCAGGTAATTTTTCACATACCATCTTAGGTTCCAAGTCTTCTCTATTTGCCTTTGTTACAATTGCCTTATGTGTTTAAGAAGATGATGGAACAACGGTGGACATCACAGTCTGTGCACCAATCTACAGCCTGAAAATCCCTCTGGAAGTGGGTTACTCCTCCGACGTGGCTGTATCTAGACAGAGCTGGGCTAGCCTGTAAACTCTCTAAGGGAATGGACCAGGTCTTAACTTCTGAACCCAAAGCTCAGCTCAGTGGGGAACAATAAAAGGTAAGAGGTTAAAAAGAAGTTACAACAGTCTTTGTCTGAGGGGAAAGAAAGATAATTCTAGGTTCCTTTGAAAGTCCATGGTAATGTTAATATAAGCAGATTTTTGCAGTGAATTCATACAAAAAGATGTAGAAGTGAAAAGTCACAAGCATTACAAAAACCACAGTGAAACTAAAGTAAAATTCAAAGCAGGATATTTTACACTTTCTTGCTCCAACAAATACCTTGTCAAAACCACAAACATACACCCTCACAACCTTCCAAATACCAAAACCAGTCTTAAACATTTGGGGGGTGGGCGTACACCAGAACTCATTGACTATTCCTCATTTCAACAAGAAAAGCAAAAGGTCTCCACAGAATCAACTTTGTAGAGCTAGGGATATGAAGAGGAAGGCAACTGCCTCCAAACACAGCTCAAGACATTTTTAACAGGAGCTACTTGTCTGTTAAGGGGAAAATCATCCCAGGAACTTTGCTCTTTTACATCTATCTGAGAGAAAGCTAGCTCTACTCTAAACAAAGAACAGTGAACACTGCAGATCCCAATAATCATTTCTAGTCAATATTGGTATAAAATTCACATAAAAAATAAAGAAATAGCCATTTCAATGTAAATTTCTCTAAAATGTTATCATCGTAATTACTTGGATAACATTCAAACCATTATCTCCCCAAAATCTGAAAATGACTTTGAAGTCAAGGCCTGCACGCACAGACCAGATCACCGATAAATCTGAAGCCACATCACACATCATCCTTACCAATGAAAAACACCAGAGGGAAGCCTCAATCAAACCACATGGAGGTTCCAGTTTTAGAGCCACATAGAGCAAGAACTCACAACTGTCTAGTCACTCTCAACTTTCAGAAGTTAGTGAGGAAGGCCGGGCGCGGTGGCTCATGCCTATAATCCTAGCACTCTGGGAGGCCGAGGCGGGCGGATTGTTTGAGCTCAGGAGTTCGAAACCAGCCTGAGCAAGAGCGAGACCCCGTCTCTACTAAAAATAGAAAGAAATTAATTGGACAACTAAAAATATACAGAAAAAATTAGCCGGACATGGTGGCGCATGCCTGTAGTCCCAGCTACTCCGGAGGCTGAGGCAGTAGGATCACTTGAGCCCAGGAGTTTGAGGTTGCTGTGAGCTAGGATGACGCCATGGCACTCTAGCCCGGGCAACACAGTGAGACTCAGTCTCAAAAAAAAAAAAAAAAAAGTTAGTGAGGAGATGATACTTTAGGATTCCAAAAAGTCATGTGATTAGAGCCACTCAAGAGAGGGAGGCAGAGGCAGAGGCAGAGGTGGGGGTGTGGGGGGCACGTGACTGTCCAAGTTACCATCCACTCACACTGACCTCTAAAGTCACAGTGGAAGAAATGTATCCATAGCGTAAGTGACTTACATGATGTTTCTACTGCACGGTGCTGAGCTAGGTTGTCTTTTAAAAGCTGAGTTGATCAAGTCACACTGTATAGAGCTTCCCTTTGTATTTTAAAAAAATTTTTATATAAATATATTTTTTAGAGACAGGGTCTCACTCTGCTGCCCAGGCTGGAGTGTAGTGGCATGATCATAGCTCACTGTAACCTGTAACTCCTGGGCTCAAGCAATCTTCCGGCCTCAGCTTCCTGAGTAGCTGGGACTACAGGGGCATGCTACCATGCCATTTTAAAAATTTCTTTGTAGAGATGGGATCTCGCCATGTTGCCTAGGCTAGTCCTGAACTCCTGGCCACAAGTGATCCTCTCACTTCAGCCTTCCAAAGTACTAGGATTAAAAGCATGAGTCACCGCACCTGTATTTTAGATAGCACTCAAAATCCCTAATGTGTCCCGAAGGCCCCATGTGATCCATGCATCCTCTAAGGCCACTCTGTTCTATCCACCATACTAGCCTTTTTCCAGTCACCAATCATGGTGACTGATAACTTTTGAATGCTCTCTGGGAGCGGCCCTGTCCCAAAAGTTTTATCTACTTTAATTCATTTAATGAACACAATCCCATAAGCTAACATTATTCCATTTTATACATGGGTAAACTGCAGCACAGGGAAGTTGACATTGTCAGAACTCGGATAGATAGTCAGGCGCTGGAGAAATAATTCCAACTCAGCTATCAGATTGCAGAGCCCACACTCTTCAACCACTTGGTCTAATAAGCTGCTTCATTTCCCCACACAATTTAATATAAACATACAGACTGAAACCAGTTCAATCCCTACTTGGCCATCACCTCCACTGGAAAACCAAAACTGTCCTTTGGCAGATAAAGAGTTTTATCAACTCCCATGTTTCTGTAGCTCATGTTCCAAGCACTCAATACTATTAATATGTATCTGTCTACTTCAGTCAGATGAAGGTACTAACCAGCATTAACTTGGGCTGTATTTTACAGAAATACTTGTAAAAACATTCCACATAGTATAACATTAGAGTCCTTTTTGAACCACCTGCTTCCAAAGCAGGGACTTCCCCCCAACTCTAGAAGAAACCACTGTCAGTTTGGTGGGTCTCTCCAAATGTTTTGAGAAGTACGTGTGTCACAAGAAAAGATGCCTAGCCAAGCACGGTGGTTTATGCCTGTAATCTCAGCAACCAGGAGGATCACTCGAGGCCAAGAGTTCAAGAACAGCCTGGGCAACACAGCAAGACCCTGTCTTTAAAAAGAAAGAAAAGCAGATGCTTGACAGTATTAGTTATTAGGGGAATGTAAATCAAAACCGCAAGGAAATATCACTTCACATCCATTAGAACAGCTATAATTTTTTTAAAAGGAAAATAATGAGTGCTGGCAAGGATGTGGAAAAACTGAAGGCCTTGTATATTGCTGGGTAAAATGGTGCAGCTGCTATGGAAAATAAAGTATGGCAGTTCCTTAAAAAAATTAAAAATAGAACTACCATATCCATGTGATCCAGAAATTCCACTTCTGGGTATATACCCAAAAGAATTGAAAGCAGTGAATCAAGGAGACATTTTTATACCCATGTTCATAGCAATATTTTTCACACAAAGGTGAAAGCAACCCCAAGTGTCTATTAATGATTGGATCAACAAAACATGATATAACAGCTATCCCTCAGTATCCATGAGGGACTGGTTCCAGAAACCCCCTTGGATACCAAAGTTCGTGGATATTCATTCCTTTATATAAAATGGTATGGTATTTGCATATAACCGATACACATCACCTCCCATATAATTTACATCATCTCTGGATTACTTATAACACATAATACAATGTAAATACTATGTAAACAGCTGCTATACTGCATTGTTTAGGGAATAATGACAAGGAAAAAAGTCTATACCTGCTCAGTACAGACAAAACCATCCACCCCCCCCCCAGTATTCTCAACCCTTGGTAGGTTGAATTCATGGGCAGGGAACCCTCAGATACTGTACAATGGGATATTATTTAGCCATAAAAATGAATGAAGTATTGATTTGTGCTACACTATGGGTGAACCTCAAAAACAGTAAAATAAGTCAGACACAAAATGCCACACACAGTATGATCCCATTTGTCAGAATAGGTAAATCCACAGAGACAAAGTTGATTAGTGGTTGCCAGGGGTTGAGGGAAAGGGAAAATTGGAAGTGACTGCTTACACACAGGGGAAGTCTTTGGGGGGGTGATGAAAATGCTGAAGTCCACTTGTTAGGCCTGGTGGAGGGTAAACAGGTGGCAAGGAGGTAACAAAGGGCGGAGAGTGTGAGCCAAATTGTAGCTGGGAACCAAATTATGGGTAGGAACTGTTCCCTAGTGGGAACATACATAGTAAAAAGTTCCTAGTAACTGACTTAGAGCGAATTACCACCTAATTAGCATAACATGGGTAGAGCTTTGTGGAGAATTCTAGAAAAGACGCATGCACAGGAAAGGAAACTATTATATAACCTACCCTGTTGTGTAACCTGTCGTGTAACCTGTCATGTAATCTGTTATATAACACGAAACTGTCAATCACCCCCTAAGGTGGGAAACGGTAACCAATCCTGCCAGGGGAAAGGCGGGACAAACTAGTGGGCTTATAAAAGGCAACACATGCTCAGCCTCCGGCGTCTTTCTCCACTTTTGGAGACTGACCCTTTCCACTCTCTCTGGAATGTATTTTCCCTTTGTGTAGCTTCCTTTACTTTCAATTCTTTCTTTTATGTGATAAACTGTATTAAGTTGCTCTGTGTTTGTGATCACTCTGTCATCACCTTGACTCAATACCAGTCCTCATTCTTGACACTGGGAACATTCACACAGATGAACCTAACACACTGAAATGTACACTTTAAAATGGTTAATTTTATATTATGTGAATTTTACCTCAATTTCTAAAAAGGTATCAGTGTACATTTATATGTTCACACATATACCCATAGGAGACCAATACTTTATTGAGTTTTTAATTTTCACACAACTAGTCTATCAAGCATTGTTCTAAACATTTTACATACTATCTTACTTATGCCTTGGCTATTATTCCAATTTTACAGAGGAAAAAACAGGTAGTTTTTTTTTTTAAGTAACTTGCTTAAGCAGTGGTCCCCAACCTTTTTGGCACCAGGGACTGGTTTCATGGAAGACAATTTTTCCATGGGTGGGGGAGGGGTGGGGGGAGAGCTCAGACTGTGATGCGTGACCAGTTCCTAATGGGCCACAGCCCAAGGGTTGGGCTGGAGACCACCATGCTTAAGTATGACATTATTCGCCTTGCTTCCCCCACCCCCTAATCTGCCATCTTGTTGAGAAATCCATGTTGGTAAGAACAAGGCTTTTTAACTGCCACGTGGAATTTCATAGGGCCAGCTATTAAGCTGCTCTTCTCTTCAAACCCCCATTCAGTCACAGTGTCCCCCAGCATGCCAGTCTGGGCAGAGTCAAGCAAAAAGCTAGGACAGCAGAAATTGCCTGGTCCATCTTCCAGGCCTTAGCCCCTAAGCTGAAAAACAGAAGATTGCAGTCTTAGAAGCAAACACCAGTTTCAGTAACTCACTAGGTTACTTCTTTAGCAGAAAAGCATGGATCACAAATTACTAGAGGAAAGGGGAAAGCCAGCAGTTCAAAAGCCTAATTACAATTCCAAAATAATTTTGGGTAAAATCACTGATTAAGAAGTGACTTTTCTAAATGAAGGGGAAAATATCCAAGATTACATGGCTTCCAAAAGCAGTAGCAGACCATCCCAGATGCTGGCATTTTATCCACTGCTCCATTAGTTTAAAAATAAAAGTAAAAACAAATGGAGAAGAAGAGGTAGGTTTCAAAGTCAATAATGGTAAAAATGTTTCCCACAAGAATTAGTCCTTCAGATATACATTAGTTACATTTTTTGGTTCCATGAGGCCTTATAATAAAATACCTGGAACACTTAAAGGGAAAAAAGAAAACTCAACCTTCCATTAACGTCATCTACAATTGAAGTTAGAATGAGAGGGACACAATATCCCATCTAACACGTGTAGTTAAGAATACCAGACCACGAAAAAGCATAATTTGGCAAAACTGACTTTAAAACACAAATAGTTTGAAAAAAACACAGCAGCTCCAATTGCAAGAGGGCAAGGAACACCAACAGGCCCAAATGAATTGCGGCTAATAAATGTTAATATGAACATGCAGCACTAACAAGGGAGTACTGAAAAAAGTTTTGTGCTTTGCTGATAGGAGTGTAACTTGACATAAGGTTTCTCACAAGAAATTTGACCCAAAAAAAGCCTTGAAACATTCTTAATCTTTAACATGCTAATTCATTTGTTTAATCATCACTAAAGAAATCATCAGGATAGCTGGGCGGGGTGGCTGATGCCTGTAATCCTAGCACTCTGGGAGGCCGAGGCGGGAGGATTACTCGAGGTCACGAGTTCGAGACCAGTCTGAGCAAGAGTGAGACCCTGTCTCTACTAAAAACAGAAAGAAATTAGCTGGACAACTAAAAATCTATAGAAAAAATTAGCTGGGCATGGTGGCGCATGCCTGTAGTCCCAGCTACTCAGAAGGCTGAGGCAGGAGGATTGCTTGAGCCCAGGAGTTTGAGGTTGCTGTGAGCTAGGCTGACTCCACGGCACTCTAGCCCAGGCAACAGAGTGAGACTCTTGTTTCAAAAAAATAAAAAAACTAAATTTGACTGGCTAAAAAAAAAAAAGAAAGAAATCATCAGGAATATGGCTGAATACTTATGGACATCTAGACATGTTCATGACTATGTTACTTGTTAGATGATGAGGAGTGGTTAAGTAAATTACCAATTACACATGTAACAATAATGAGCAGTCATTATAAACACTTAAGTAGTTCAATTACTCAAAAATATTTAAGACAAAATTAAAAACCTCATGCTTCATAGAACACTATCAAGAAAATAAAAAGGCCAGGCACAGTGGCTCACACCTATAATCCTAGCACTCTGGGAGGCCAAGGCAGGAGGATTGCTCGAGGTCAGGAGTTAATACTAATTATTCACATAAAACGAATACTGATGGAAGTATAGAGTAAATTAGGACATGTAAGCTCGTGGATTTACATATTCATGTGCAGGCTAACATGCAAATCGTGTATCTAATAAAAGACTTGTATCGAGAATATAGGAAGAACTCTTACAATTCAGTGATGAATAACCCCATAAAAAATGGGCAAAAATCTGAATAGGTATTTTTTCAAAGAAGATATACAATCAATAAACACATGAAAAGATGTCTGACATCATTAGTCATCACAGAAATGCAAACCAAAACCACATTAAGACACCGCTTTACACCCAGTAGGATGGTTATAATCAAAGAGTCAGATAATAACAAGTGTCTGCAAAGGATATAGAGAAATTGGAACCTTCTTATACTGATGGTAAGAATGTAAAATGCAACTGCTTTGGCAAACAATCTGGCAATGCCTCAAAACGTTTAACATAGAATTACCATATGACTCAGCAATTCCACTCCCAGTAGTATACCCAAGAGAAATGAAAACACCTGTTCACACAAAAAATTTTACATCAATGTTCATAAGATCGGTATTTATAATAGCCAAAAAGGGGAAACAACACAAACATCCATCAACTAATGAATGGATAAACAAAATGTGGTATGTTCATGCAGTGGAGTATCA